>NC_056627.2:106963397-107267147 GCF_002870075.4 Lactuca sativa
GTCTGGTCGATCGTCGGTATTGTTGTCCACTTAAACACGAAAAATTGTGACTTATTTAGGACATACTATTTGTTACAAGACAAGGTGAACTTAAGTTCCTAAAAATTATATCTGATCCTAATTCCTTAGATACTATATCTTAAGGACCATTCATCTGACGACGACCAGGGATATTGTTGTCCACCTAAATTGAGCAGCGAGATCTACAGACAATCTGTATGAGTTCAATTTTAAGTGTACTGGAACGTGTTTCCCGCTTCCTGATATGCCCCAACTATCAAGAACTTCAAGAGTACTCCTTACACTGGGTGAGCTGACAACCATTCAGAGAGAGAAGAGATTCAGAATTCTATTGCTAACTACTTCAGAGGGGTTGAGAAGAAGAAGGTTGCATATGCTGTGTACCAGGTCGGATTAAAAGTCGCGCAAAGGAGACATCATATGGCTAACAGATGAGAAGTATTTCACACATATATTTCACACACACATATATATATATATATATATATATATATATATATATATATATATATATATATATATCCTGCAGAGAAATAGAGTTGCATATGTTGTGTACCAGGTCAGATAATAAGTCACGCAAAGGAGACAACATATGACTAACAGACAGAAAGAAAGAAAACGATTTTCTACAGACCTAATTTATCGGAATTTACCAGTCGCCCCATCCAACCGGAATTAAGGGCAGAATCCGCACATCAAGGAAAAGTTAAGCCACAGTTCCAAGTACGGGTTCAATTAATGTGACGGGTAGATTCCCATATATATCTCCCTGCTCAACCTATCTGAGCGTCGTATTGTCAGGCTGAACATATCTAACTAGGTCAAGATTTGTAAGTCTATAAATTTCCTAAGTTCAACTCTCCCTAGTCAAGTCCATTTAAAATTTTTCGTGCCTACCGACGCATCAAGTCAGAGCATAGACCCTTCAACTTCGGGTACGTTATGCAGACTCAGGTTGCCTGTTATCACTTGATAATATCACTTCCCAAAACATTTCCCTCAAACACAGACTCATTTACACCATATTTTTTTTTATTTTCTGATTTTCTAATGTTTTTGGATTTTTTTTAAAAAAATTTCTAATTTTTGTTTTGTTTTTATTTCTCCCCCTAAATTTGTGCATAGGAGAGAAACGAAAGTAAATGCGCAAATTTAAACTACCCTAAAACAAAAATTAGTCTTTAAAGCGAATCAGGTTAAGAAAAACATAGTAGTATAGAGAAGAAAACGCAAACCATAAGTCACCGATTGAATTTGCATCCAGAAGGTCTGAGAACAGCACGCGTAATCTCAGAACAGATCCGAAAATTCTTCACATCGTTAAGCACAAACCCCGTGAGTGATCTCTTCCTTTCTTCTTTTCCCGCAAAAGGACACATACTCTCAAACAAAGGTCTGAATGTTGTACAGTTGAGAGATGTCCCCTATCATGCGCCTGGAACAACCACTACCAACAAATCGAAGTTTGATGATATGCCTCCATAGCTGCTCCGACACAGAGCGGGATTAGTTGGTCTTTGGAACCCAATCCATTTTGAAACTGGGTCGACCTTTGTCATCAACACACAAAACTTTCTCCCATGACATATCCTGCTTATCATAAACAGAAGATGTAGAAACATTAGAGTCGTTAGTTGATTTGGGAGATTGAGCCTTTGGAACCCATTTGTAGTTGGGTTTAACCCATTTCTTTTTCGATCCGATGGGTGCCTCGGCACTTGAAGCCGATCTTCGAGATGACTTTGACCTAGCCGGTCTTGGTTTTGTTGGGGCATCTCTTGGATTGGACTTCTTGGTTGGCATTCCCTCCTTGCCCTTGGGATTTTGATTCTTGGCCTTGGAAGATTGATTCTTGGACTTCTGTGCGTTCCAATCAACATTGTCTGAACGTGACCTTGAGGGGTTTCTTTTGGAGTATCTCCCTCTTGGTGCGTTCTGCCACCTTTGTGCATAGTAGGGAACGTATGCGCGATTAGGACAATTTCGGGCAATGTGTCCAGGTGTTCCACAGTGAAAGCAAGTCTTTTTCTTCACTGTGAACTTATCTCTTCCTACCCCTGGTGGCGTGTCCTTGCCTTGTGTCTTGTTGTTCCCACATGCACACTTGCCACAAGAACTCTGTCGCGTTGGAATTGGTGGCCTCTATTTACCAACGACAGGTTGATTAGAAGCAACAAATTTAGAGTTCAAGGGGTCGTTTGTTTGTTCAGAAGAACTCTCCTTTTTCTCATCCTCTACTACTTTACCTCCACATGTAACAGAAGCATCAATATTTTCAACATTAATAACTCCTCCTGACACAAATCCAACTCGTTTGCCATATCGAAGATGTGGCTCCCTGTCAGTTTCGTCCTGTGTTATAGGGATGGATGTGTAGTTATGATTATAAGGAGGAGGTACACTATCATACCCTAGACCCTTGTTTTGATTTTCTTTGAATCTTAACTGGGTTTCATATAAGGACTCGACTGTCTGACTTGACGCAGTATAATTTTTGAAGCTGACATCAGTTTTTCCACACTTGATTTTTAAAGCGTCAAGTTCTTCAGTTACAGCAACAAGTTGTCTCTTAACATAATCATAATTTTCACACTTGTTGCTATACTCTTCCTGAGGTTTCCTAAAGTCCTTGGTTTTAGCTTCTAATTCAACCTTCAGGGGTTTTTGTCCTTTCCTGAGTTGATATCCTTTATATCTCAGGTCCTCAACTTCCCCTTTGAATAAATCAATTTGTTCCCGAAGAAATTTAATCGTATCTTCACATGATTGAGAACATGAAACTTCATTTGAATGAGAACACGACACTTCATTGACCGGAAGGTTTGCTGAACTCATTGTTTTTCGACAATTCAAAGCGTTAAGTTCTTCAATTATATCAGCCAGACTAAGACGATTGAGATCTTTTGTCTTCTTGATGTCAGCCACGTCCATGTCCCACGATTTTGGAAGTGAATTCAACAGCTTTTTGTTGATCTCGGACTTAGTCAAGAAGATCCCGACTATATTCATCTCAGTAGTAAGTGTAGTAAATCGCTGCAACTGAGCTTCCAGAATTTCTCCAAGGATATAATCGAACATGTTGAAATTTTGTCTTAAGATATCCCGACGACTCTCTTTTATGTTTTCAAATTCCCTCGTAGACCTTAAAATTTATTAAAAACTAGAAGATAAAATAAAATTTAAAAGTCAAACTTAAAATGCCCTTTTTTTTTAAATCAACCTTAAAAGTCAAAATTTAAAAAAAATTAAACTCAAAAGTCAAACTGAAAAGCTAAATTTGAAAATTTAAAAATCAAATGAGAAAGTCAAAGCTTAAAGTCAAAGGTCAAACTTGAAAGTCAAAGTCAAAATTTTAAAGTCAAAGGTCAACCTTGAAAGTCAAATTTTAAAAAGTCAAACTTAAAAGTCAAACCAAAAAGTTAAATTTGAAATTTTAAAGGTTAAACGAAAATGTCAAAGTTTAAAAACAAAGGTCAAACTTGAAAGACAAAATCAAAGTTTTAAATAAAAAGTCAAAAACAAAAATCAAAAATAAAACAATTATTATTATTATTATTATTATTATTATTATTATTATTATTATTATTTTAATTTTGGATGAAAAGGAATTTAAAATTAAAAGGAATTTAGTTTTGGGGTTAAAAGTGTAAAAAAAAGTGAAATTGGAACCGAAAATGACGGGTTATATTTAAAACTTCGGAGGAAAGGAACAAGTGATCAGTTTGTCGAGTTGGCTAAGAGTGCTGTGTTTGGGAGTTGGAGGTCGCGGGTTCGATCCCCAGCGCCTCCAAAGTCGCGTCCCCTTTTTACTGAAGAACTGATGCGAGCTGCTGCTTAGCCGGCCACTGAGCCGAGCCGTGAATTCCGAGCCGAGCCGATTCTTCAAACCGCGATCCAAGCCGAGCCATATAATTCCAACCGAGCCGCAAGCTCGGAAACCCTAGCCGCAAACACGAATCCGCCTCCGGCCGTGAACTGTTTCCGGCAGTAAGCTCCGGCCGAAAACCCTTCAAGATTACATGAAAAACAACGATTTTTCGACTTTGAAGCTCCAAAACTCGATCAAAAACCCTTTTTTATGAACAACACAAAGAACAAACCCCCCTTATTTTTGCGAGATCTATCTAAAAACGCAAAAATATTACGAAAATAAGATCAAATAATGCTCCAAATAGAGTTTACGGCCCAAGAACTCGGTGTTTACGGCCGTAAGCTTGGACCGTAAACACAGAATATTCGATTTTTGGATGAAACAATAAATCCTTTTGACTGATACAACTTGGCTCTGATACCAATTATAAGTCCCTAATCTGCCCGTCTATCAATCAGATCCGTTTGATGGTGCGGAATCCGAATCAAACGGATGATGTAAGATAAAAAACAAAAGAAGAAGAAGAGGAATAAGATGAATCTCGATTGTATTAATGATATGAATAAAAGCTCCAGATACAAACGATTCACACACATGCGCTCCTTATTCTCTCTGGCCGTAAACTCTTTCTAGTTCATCCATCTCATCAATCTCTACTCCTCACCCTAACACCTCTATTTATACTAGGGAACATGGGCCGAAAACAAATGGGTCGTAAATGAGTTTACGGCCGTAAACTTAACCGTAAACATGACCGTAAACTCCAAAAATATTACAGAAAAATACAATTGCCCAGAAAAGCAAAGTATAAACCATATTTTGACCCAACATATCCCCTTGTTCTCCAAGTGCTTCCTCCCACAAAGCCCTCCTTCGAAGCTTACAATGCACAAGAATGACACAATACACAGTTAGGGTTTGCTATGAGCTCTTACTGACTGCAAGGAGGCCAAATAAGGCTTATGCCTCCTTAAATAGAGTGCAGAACCTGGGACTTAGGGTTTCTTCTGCCAGCTCCTACTCGCTGAGTCCCTTTATAGACTCGGCGAGTAGATCACTAATTTCGCGATCCCGCATCGACGCTACTCGACAAGTAGGGCATCCTTTACTCATCGAGTAGGGCTTAAAAACTAAAGAAATTCATACTTAATTTAATAATTGGGAATCGGGGCGTTACAACTCTCCCCCACTTGAACTAGACTTCGTCCTTGAAGTCCTCTGGAATAAACAACGTTGAGTAGTGCTCGCGCATCTCTGCCTCCGGTTCCCATGTCCACTCAGATCCCTTCCGATGTTCCCACTGCACCTTTACCAAAGGTATTTCCTTGTTCTACAAAATTGTAACATCCGGTTTCGGATTCTCCATGATTAGGGCATGGGCCGCGAGTCGGGGGCTAGGAGGTCTCGGGTGGAGGCGAGTTGCTAGAAGCGTAGGGCATCTCATTACCTTTCTGTAGGTATGAGGATTTTTGATATTCGAGTCATTTTGAAGGTGCTATGGAATTTTGGGAGAGTTGGCAAGATAAGTCCCCAAGTGAGGTTTTTGGCAGCTAAGTACGCTGGGCGTACGTATATGTACGCTTAGCATACAAATATGCGTGTTTCTTAAGCAAGAGCCACCTCGTACGTTGGGCGTACCAGAGGAGGTACATTGGGCCTACTAGGCACAGAAGGAAACCCTAATTAAATGAAGTGCCCCTATATAAAGAAAGAGATGGTCTCATTTCTGGCCACCTTCCTCAGTTAATAAACCCTCTCAAACCCTAATATTCGTTCTTGAGCTTGTGAGTGGCCATGATGAGCTTGTTTGTGTTCTTATGGGCTTTTGGGAGTTAAGAAGGAGCATGGAAGGGAGTGAAGTTGAAGAATCGGCTGTGGATCTGAGCGTTCTTGGGGCTAGAGCACCATTTGAAGGTATAAATGATGGGTTTTGAGCATTCTAACACTTCCTAAGTGTACATGCAACCCTAATAAACCTTGGATCTATGTTTGTCTAAGATACATGCAAATAATTATTTTTCCAAGGCTTATATCCTAACTAGCATGGCATGGGGAACTTGAATCAAATAAAGCTAGTAGAAACACTTACCTTGTAGTTGTAGTTGATTCCTTGGAGTTTTAGAGCCTAGCACCAATAATGTGGATGCCTCAAATGAAAGTCACAAATCACCACAAACTTGGAACTTTGAGAGAATAGTCACACTTCTCTTGAAATCGGCCCTCACCTCAACATGTGTCAACTAGTGTTCACTAGCTTAATTTCAAGAGCCAAAGCCTCCTTTATATAGTGTGGTGGATTAGGGTTACATCCACGTAAACCCTAATACCCATGTCTCTTCATTTCCATGAGATCCATGGGTTAAAGCTCCATGGAGTATCCATGGACTTCTCCATCCAAGCCTAGCCCATTCCAAATAAGCATAAGCCCACACTATATAAATATAGAAGCCCATATTTAATTAGTAATATCTTTGATCACTAAATTAATCCTAGATTAATTATAGATCACTACTAATTAAATAATATGATTTTATATTAATATATTAGAACTTATAATATATTAATAAATCATAACTTGTACTATTCTCAAATATTATCCATAAATTGTTCGTGTGAAGTGCAACCCAAATGGACCATGCCGGGTCGGGTCAAGTACATACCAAATATAGTTATGGACTTAGACACTATATCCAACAGTCTCCCACTTGGATAAGTCTAGTAACTATATTTGCAAGTATAACTTCAGGAACCGATCAGCAATCGTAGCTCTTTAAACTCTGTTGAACTAGAACGCGCCATTTAGATAAGTGATCATATAATCCTCTGTTCTAGATATCAGCCGGACAAACACATGGAACATTGTCTTGCTTATTGTCCAGCATTTGTTTCCCGATTTCCGATTTGTTTGACATAGAACTCAACTGAACACATCAATTTAGTTCTGACCGGGCCCGGTACATAGGTCAAAACAAAATCATCGAGGGGCCCAGATATCAGCTTCTAATCCAAGAAGGAACAGATAAACTTCGACTCATATGTTTGTTCTACCACTCATTGAATTACACACAAAGGCACGTTTTATAACATCGAGTTACCAATGCGTTTACGTACAATCAATGCATAACCAACTCGTAAGTAACAAATCATATCTCTAGGTTTGAAGACTTATATGATATTACCGTCTCATGATCACTCGAGATAAAATTCCATGAAGTGATTCCAGTGAGCGTGGGTTGAGTCCAATGCTCAGAACTTATGAGCACTCATGATTGTTGTAGCCTTGTCCAACACCTTAGACCTCTGCAACCAATCATGATAGTCTTGATTCATACCTACTTCCGACATATGACCGAGTGCGGAGGTTTGAATAATATGATATACCAAACATAATTATTCTGGAAGTCAAAACATGCAAAAGAAATATAGTAAAAGATCGACAAGAGATAGCAACACTTTACTCATAAACAAAACACCTTTTATTCATCATCAAATGTCAATTACACTTTACAAATTTCTGGGTTATCTAACTACTAAAACTTATATCATCCTTCAGCCCTATGCTCCGAGCATGCCGGAGATGCTTAACCCTACTCAGTCCCTTCGTGAGGGGATCTGCCGGGTTCTCATCCGATGATACCCTCTTCGCCATGAGGAGTCCTTCTTCAATTCGATGTCTGATAAAATGGTATTTTCTATCGATGTGTCTAGATCTCCCGTGATCCCTTGGTTCCTTGGCTAAGGCAACCGCACTATTGCTGTCACAGGAAATCTCCATTGGCTCTTTTATAGCTGGAACAACTCCAAGGTCTCCGATGAAGTTCTTTAGCCATATCGCCTCCTTTGCTGCCTCGCTTGCTGCTATATACTCTGATTCACAAGTGGAATCAGCCACTGTCCCCTGCTTGGAACTCTTGCAAGAAATTGCTCCTCCGTTTAGGGTAAAGACCCAGCCTGACTGAGAGCGGAAATTATCCCTATCAGTCTGGAAGCTAGCATCACTATACCCTACAACTCTCAAGTCATCACTCCCACCGAAGGTAAGGACCCAGTCCTTAGTCCTTTGCAGGTACTTGAGGATATTCTTTACCGCAGTCCAGTGTTCCTTGCCAGGGTTCGCCTGATACCTACTAACCATGCTCAAAGCAAAAGCTACATCACGTCGAGTACACGTCATGGCATACATGATCGATCCTACAGCTGAAGCATAAGGAAATCGACTCATTTCTGCTATCTCAGCCTCACTACTAGGGCTTTGTGTCTTACTCAATCTGGCGTTACACTGAATGGGTAACTCACCTTTCTTGGAGTTATGCATGTTGAATCTTTTCAACACTTTGTCCAAGTAGGTACTTTGACTAAGTCCAATTAGTCTTTTACTCCTGTTTCTCAAAATCTTTATCCCTAGGATATAGGCAGCTTCACCAAGGTCCTTCATAGCGAAACACTTCCCAAGCCAGGACTTTACTTTTTGCAGGGTTGGGATGTCATTTCCTATGAGTAGTATGTCATCCACATACAGTACCAAAAAACTGACTATGCTCCCACTAGCCTTGATATAGACGCAAGATTCATCTTCACTCCTCGAAAAGCCAAATTCCTTGACTTTCTCATCAAAGCAAAGATTCCACCTGCGAGGTGCCTGTTTCAATCCGTAAATGGACTTCTTGAGTTTACACACTCTATTAGGGTACTCGTTGCTGACAAAACCCTCTGGCTGACTCATGTAAACATCTTCAGCCAACTTTCCATTAAGGAAAGCGGTTTTGACATCCATTTGCCATATTTCATAGTCATGAAATGCAGCTATGGCTAACAGAACCCGAATAGACTTAATCTTGGCTACTGGAGAAAAGGTCTCATCATAGTCCACTCCAGGAATTTGAGAGAAGCCCTTTGCAACCAGTCTCGCCTTATAAGTGTGTACTTTACCATCCATGTCGGTCTTCTTCTTGAAGACCCATTTGCACCCTACAGTCTTACGACCTGGTACATTCTCAACCAAGTTCCAAACTTGATTGTCATACATGGATTGTATCTCGCTATCCATGGCCTCTTTCCATTTAGCAGCCTCAGGGCCTGCCATGGCTTCCGTGTAGCTGTTAGGTTCATCCAGACCTAATAGTGTCTCATCACTAATAAGTGTCTCACCTTCCGCAGTAATATGGAAACCATAGTAATGCTCAGGTGCAGTCCTAACTCTCGTGGAACGCCTCAGAGGTACAGGCTCATCAACTGGCTCCACAAGAGTTTCCTCCTCAAGTTGAGGGCTAGTGTTTGAAGTTCCTTCACTGCTTGATTCTTGAATTTCTTCAAGATCAATTTGCCTCCCACTGTCTCCTTGGCTTATAAATTCTCTCTCTCGAAAGACTCCTCTTCTTGCTACAAAGACCACATTGTCACTAGGTCTGTAGAAGAGGTAGCCAAAGGATTGCTGTGGGTAGCCGATGAAAATACACCTCTCGCTTCGAGGTTCGAGCTTATCATGAGTCCCGCGTCTCACGAAAGCCTCACAACCCCAAATCTTGATGTGGTCTAGCTTAGGTACTTTGCCAGTCCACATCTCGTGAGGAGTTTTGGCAACTTTCTTTGTAGGGACAAGATTAAGAATATGGGCGGCAGTCTCTAAGGCATACCCCCAGAATGAGATTGGTAGCGTAGCTCGACTCATCATGGAACGAACCATATCCAACAAGGTTCGATTACGCCTCTCAGCCACACCATTCAGCTGTGGTGTCCTGGGAGGTGTCAATTGTGAGACAATCCCACATTCCCTAAGATAGTCGAGGAACTCTGAACTAAGATACTCACCTCCTCGATCGGATTGAAGCATCTTAATGTTCCTGCCCAATTGATTCTCGACTTCCTGTTTAAATTCCTTAAACCTCTCGAAAGTCTCTGACTTATGCTTGATTAAGTAGACATATCCATATCTACTGTAATCATCAGTAAAAGTCAAATAATAACGATTAGCATCCCTTGTGGCATGTTTGAATGGTCCACACACATCCGTGTGTATAAGGTCCAACAAACCTTCACCCCTCTCACACGAGCCTGTGAAGGGTGACTTTGTCATTTTTCCAAGTAAGCATGATTCACAACTATCATCTGACTTTAGGTCAAACGACTCCAAGACTCCATCCTTTTGGAGTTGGCCTATGCGTTTCTTACTTATATGTCCAAGACGACAATGCCATAATGATGCTTTATCCAAGTTATTATTATTAGTAGAATCAATACACAAAACATTATTTCCCAAGTTATCTACAACAGATACAGCTTCATACACACCATCACAAGGTAATGCTTTAAAATAAAAAACATTATTATAGAAAACATCTATAGAACCAACTTCATTATTAAATGAAAAGGTAAACCCTTGTTTGTACAAAGCATGAAAGGAAATAATATTTCTTACCATTCCTGGCGAATAACAATACTTATTCAAATCTAAATTAAACCCACTACTTAGCGATAAAGTATAAACTCCAATCTTGGTAACAGGTAAAGCTTTCCTATTCCCCATGATCAAGTTTATTCTTCCTTGCTCCACATTCTCACTTCTTCTTAGTCCCTGCAAGTCACAACAAATATGAATACCACAACCGGTATCAAGGACCCAAGACTTAGAATGGGGTGAGTTATTAGAAATGATAGTGTAAGTACCTGCATGGTTGGGTTTGACTTTCCCATCCTTCACATCCTGCTAGTACTTTGGGCAGTTCCGCTTCCAATGAGATTTTTCATGACAATAGAAGCATTCAGCCTCTTTTGGGTCAAAAGAAGGAGTGACGAAACCTTTCTTGGTTCCACTTGAAGAAGAGCCATCAAGGGTCCGAGCCTTGGTACCCTTCAAGGATCTCTTTCTCTTCCTCCATCGACTTTTCCCAATTGCCAAAACCGGAGTTGAGTTTGGAGTAGGAGTGATAGCAACCAACTTCCCCTTAAGACCTATTTCTGCGGTCTTGAGAAGTCCCTGAAGTTTGCTGAGGGTGACTTCTTCCTTGTTCATGTGATATGTCATGCGGAATTGATCATATCACGATGGTAAGGAGTGCAAAATGATATCTATTGCAAGATCCTCAGGGAAGTTCACATTAAGCTTCAGCAAACGATCCACATACCTTTGCATTTTCTGCATGTGGCTCGTGACGGATTCCCCGTCCTTCATCATGGTTGTTATCATGGAGCAGATGATTTCATACCTTTCTTGTCTTGCACTTTGATGGTATCTTTCCATCAAATCTTGGTGCATTTCATAAGGGTAGAAATCCTCATAAGACTTTTGGAGTTCCGCTGTCATCGTGGCCATCATGATGCAAGCCACTTTCGTAGCATCCCTTTCATGTGCCCGAAATTCAGCGATCTCCTGAGGAGTTGCAGTGGTCTCATCAATCTCCTTAAGCTCCTTGTCAAGGACATATTCTTTGTCCTCGTAGCGGGTAATCATCCTGATGTTTCTGATCCACTCATTGAAGTTGGATCCATCAAAGGTGACTTTCCCACACAAGTTCATAAGGTTAAAGGAGCCATTAGGATTAGAGCCAGAAGCAGCATTGTTTGAAGACATCTAAAAAGAAGAGAACAAGATTAGTTTAGATATAAGAGAGTCCTTAATAAAACACCCAAATGTAATATTAAGGCTAGGATCCAATCACAATATAATATAACTTAAAAGAGGTATGCCGTAATCTAAGCTATACCATATTTGAAAGGTAGGTGAATGACGATTCACCAATTTCCACCACGAAAACCACAATATTTAAGTATTAGGTTTTTGATTGGTTCTTAGAAATTCCTAGATTCTTTGAGATTCAATGAACTTTTCAAAGGCATGTTTCAATCTCGAGTGTGCCCTCCAGGTTTTGTGACTGGGATGCCGAGGATCACAAAACGAGGTGTGAAGTAACCATGCAAATCACTTGGTACCCTTTAAAGTCTATCACTCAATCGATGTGCCGGTAAACCACACACGCTCCATCGATACTATAATAAACCTTTAAGTCACCCTTTACCTACCTTGTTAAGTCCAAGTTAGTGTGCTGGTTAACCACACACGCTCCACCAACGACTTAAACAAAGTGTAAAGTGTAATTTCATGGATTAGCACCTTATTCACATTTTTCCTAAAGTAACTAAGATTGGGAATTTAATAAAACATTTAGTTACTTTATAATATTCATCATACTTTGAATGAGAATTTATAAGTCCTTGTCTTACCCGTTCGGCTAACGACCCTCCACCAGTCAAGCAAGCGGTGGATGAGGGTGGACACCCATTAAGTCACCATTTTATAGGCAACAACCTTATACCCACCTTATAGACCGGCTTCGTGAATGAGGCATACTAGCGGTAAGACGACTTTGTTCTTATACATACATACATATATATATATATATATATATATATATATATATATATATATATATATATATATATATATATATATATATATATATATATATAATTATTAAATCATAATAATATAAGTATAAGGGTTGAATTTTAACTTTTTAAAATTCTAAGGGTTGGAACTAAAGTTTTAACTTAACTTTACTTGTTCCAAAACTTGAGGGCAAGTTTTGTAAACTTTCAAAACCTTTCATTTCTTGTAACTTATGAGTTTAATAGAGTAATAAAATAAGGACTTTTCATTTTTCTAACTCTTGTGTTCTTTTAATGGTTTTTTTAATCCAAGAGACTTTTGGTTTTCCATAACTTGAGGACAAGTTATGGACTCCATTAAAACACATTATGATCAAGAATTAAACTACCACATAGGTTACAAATAATTCCTATGATTATCTAAACATCATAAGAACAAGATCATGAACATGAACACTTTCATATATCAAAATCACACTTAATCTTTGTAATTTTGATAACTAGTTGTTGTAAATGAGTTAGAAAAGACATTACACCTTCTAAAACAATTTTTCAAGTACCAAAACAGTTTAGGGTAATGTTTCTAATCCATTTCCAGCAACTAAAGTCGAAAAACTGCACTCTGTCGACCCTACTCGTCGAGTGCATGAACCTACTCGGCGAGTAGGTTGAAGATACAAGTGGACTCGGCGAGTCCCCCCATGGACTCGGCGAGTCCATCAGTCAGACAGCAAGATTTCGACTTTTCCAAGCATATTGCAACAAGTATCAAACAAACAAGCCTAGGCTCTGATACCACTGATGGGTTTTGAGCATTCTAACACTTCCTAAGTGTACATGCAACCCTAATAAACCTTGGATCTATGTTTGTCTAAGATACATGCAAATAATTATTTTTCCAATGCTTATATCCTAACTAGCATGGCATGGGGAACTTGAATCAAATAAAGCTAGTAGAAACACTTACCTTGTAGTTGTAGTTGATTCCTTGGAGTTTTAGAGCCTAGCACCAATAATGTGGATGCCTCAAATGAAAGTCACAAATCACCACAAACTTGGAACTTTGAGAGAATAGTCACACTTCTCTTGAAATCGGCCCTCACCTCAACATGTGTCAACTAGTGTTCACTAGCTTAATTTCAAGAGCCAAAGCCTCCTTTATATAGTGTGGTGGATTAGGGTTACATCCATGTAAACCCTAATACCCATGTCTCTTCATTTCCATGAGATCCATGGGTTAAAGCTCCATGGAGTATCCATGGACTTCTCCATCCAAGCCTAGCCCATTCCAAATAAGCATAAGCCCACACTATATAAATATAGAAGCCCATATTTAATTAGTAATATCTTTGATCACTAAATTAATCCTAGATTAATTATAGATCACTACTAATTAAATAATATGATCTTATATTAATATATTAGAACTTATAATATATTAATAAATCATAACTTGTACTATTCACAAATATTATCCATAAATTGTTCGTGTAAAGTGCAACCCAAATGGACCATGCCGGGTCGGGTCAAGTACATACCAAATATAGTTATGGACTTAGACACTATATCCAACAGTAAAAGTTCCAAGCTTTCCCTCTCTTTTTGTTTTGTGCATATTAGGGTTCATTTTAGGGTTTTTGGTCCCAAGCTTGAGGCTTTATGAGTTGATGCACTCCAGAGATGAATAACCTATCCTTTTAAGTGTTTCTAGTGGTGGAGAACCATAAAAATAAGGCCTTGATCGTGTGAATCTACCATGCATGAGTTATGAGCATTTTGGGTTAAGAAAGTAAGAGTTTTTATGTGTTGTGACCTTATCAGCCATGCAAAGGCTTAAAGTTGTTAACTTTATGGAGTAAGAGATGTTAGGAAGTCCAGATCCAAGAGTTGAGCTAAGGTCTTAATGGGTTAAGACCTAGAAAATGGATTAAGCAAGTCTAAGGGTACGCACCGTGTAACCTCAGTATGCCCCACGTACTGGGTTGAGGTCCCCAATCAATTTCTTGAGTGTTTGGGTACGCTGAGTGTACCAAGGGGTACGCCCCATTTAACTCCTTGTAGGGGTTTTTGGGCTAAGCATTTTGTTGGGCCTTGAGTGTTGGGCCAGAAGTTTGGACCTCAAGTAATAGATTCTTGGACTAGAGAAGTGTATATATGTGCTTTGGGCCTTTGTATTGGAGTTGCCTTTTTGGTTGGGAATTGGGCCGCATGAGGGCCCATTTATTATTGGGCTTTGGTAGGCCCAATGGGCTTAGGGCATTAATGGACTATAAGGTGGTCTATCTTTAGACCCAATAAGTGAGAGGTTGGACTTAGCTCCTAATTGAGATTTTTGTGGTTTTGGCACAGAGTTAGAGTCTGGTGCGTAGCAGCAGGGATTATAGGAGCTGTTCTTCATCCGAGGTGAGTCTTGTCACTATACTTTACCTAGAGTGGTAATTACAGTTATGTGATAGAGTATTTTGTACGCTATTTATATGATGTGATACACTGCATTATTTCTATGTGATTTAGGCTATGTATGTTTCAGAGATTATAGAGTTAGGACCGGAAGGTCCATAGAGTTAGGACGAGAGGGTCCACAGAGTTATAGGACTGGAGGGTCCCACTGAGACACATTGACCAGAGGGTCAAACAGAGTTATAGCCTCGAGTGGCTAATATGTGTTGTATGTGTTATTTTGGGGAACTCACTAAGCTTCGTGCTTACCGTGTTATGTGTTATGTGTTTCAGGTTTTTTTTTCTTATTTGGATCGCGGGACGTCACTGGTTTGATTGTACACACCAGAGAAAGGGTTAAGAGGATCCTTGATAATAATGGAGTTGTTCTTTGTAACTAAATGAAAGAGATTTTTATAAGATATGTTATGAAGAGTATGCATTTTAAAAATAAAAAATTGTTTTAAATTTTCACGGTGTTACAAGTTGGTATCAGAGCCTTGGTTTGAGGGATTCGGATGTACCTTCAGGTATATCTGGACTCAAACTGAGGTAATGAGTAAAGTTTTCAAAATAAATGATTTTTCTAAAACAAGTGAGAGTTCCTAAGAGAAAGCGGAAGGAGCAGTGTGTACAATCAGCCGGAGCCCGAATGGTGATTTCCCAAAATACCATGACATTTGTGTTATGAAATATGTTATGAGATATTATGCATGCTAGAGATAGGCTAGGTATTTCATATTTTAGGACTAGAGTGGCCTGATTTGTGATGCCTTAGCCTAGGAGTTGTTGTTATCAGTGATGCACTTTCGAGTATGTGCTGAGTAAGAGTATCCAGCAGGAATCCTATGTAGAGAGGGATTTGGGTAGAGTTGTAGAGTTCGGTGATATCTCTTGAGTATGAGTAGAGCTAGTGGAGTTATCACCTAGAGCGAGTTAAATGTGTTTATTTGACGCCTGAATGTTGCTTGCTTCGTGCTTTGTGGAACTCCCGACAATGGGAGTCGGCTACCAAGTGAATGTGACGATATTTAGGAGGTAGATGACTGGCATCATAAGGAGTTTTTCAGCAGCTGATGGCGAAGAGGTGTGAGAACCTGTAAAGAGTCTAGGAAGTGACCTTAGTCAGATAAGTACGCTGATAGAGTAGAGCATTGGTGATGAGAAGGTCGAGCAGCTACTTAGGGAATCTAGGATGGTCCGTGCACAAAGTATGGGTAGATGTGGCAGGTAGTATGGGCCCGTACTACTGAAAGCAGAGGACCCACACTCGATGCAGGGAGTATTCCAGGGGTTCTAAGTAGCAGATCGAGAGGTGATGTCATGGTACGAGTACCATGATTGGTAGCAGATCGAGAGGTGATGTCATGGTTCGAGTACCATGATTGGTAGCAGATCGAGAAGTGATGTCATGGTTCGAGTACCATGATTGGTAGCAGATCGAGGGGTGATGTCATGGTTCAAGTACCATGATTGGTAGCAGATCGAGGGGTGATGTCATGGTTCGAGTACCATGATTGGTAGCAGATCGAGGGGTGATGTCATGGTTCGAGTACCATGATTGGTACCAGATCGAGAGGTGATGTCATGGTTCGAGTACCATGATTGGTAGCAGATCGAGGGGTGATGTCATGGTTTGAGTACTATGATTGGTGACAGATCGAGAGGTGATGTCATGGTTCGAGGACCATGATTTGAGGCGGGTTGAGAAGAGAGGACATGGTTCGAGTACCATGAAATGTGGCGGTTAGTACTTCTGGTTTTGTCGGTTATTCCGCAGTGATTATCTAGACCAAGGTCGGATGTGAAGGAATACGAGCCCAGAAGGTTAGGGTGAACGAGTTTTAGTGGAGCATCCCTTGATAGGGAAACTGAGTTAGCTCTGAGGGATTGTTGGTGATATGCATGTGGAGTCGCAAGACTCAGAGATGAGTAGGGACGGTGCATTATATAGGGGTACGGTCTGAGCTGGGGGACCGGCCGATGGTAGATATATCACTTTCTGTGACCCGAGTGGTGCTATTTCAGTTTCTTGTGGGAGACGTAAGGGGTGTTGAGATTTCGGTTTCTGAGTTGGGGTGAGCCCTGTGGGCTCGCACTGATGGTGATTTCTCAATCAGAGTATCTGGCAGTAGGTCTGTCGCGAGGAATGATATAGCTTGAGTAGGTTAACAGTGGGGACTGAAATGGTCAAGGACCAGGATACACCCTATTTGAGTATAATAGGGAATGTGTTAGGCGATCAAGAGGAGTATATCAGGGCAGTGACTCTTATTGTTCTTAAGAGGTATAGGGAGTGGAAATGTGGTTTCTGCTCTTATAATAAGGGACATGTTGGAGCATTGGGCAAGGAGTCAAGGATGAGGAGTATGATGGTTCATTATTTCCAAATCCATAGTTAGTGCTAACACTAGACAGTTGGGAGGTCCGGTGAGTGTATAGTGTGAGAACTTGAATGACTAGAGGTAGTCACAATGGTATGTCCTAAAGGTTGCATACAAGATTCTGGTATTTGGAGTTGTTTGATCCTTGTCAGAGAGATCATCGAGCGTTGCGTAGCACCTAGCGGAATTAGGTGTGATGTTACTAGTGGAGACAGTTTGTGGGATAGAGTGTTGGTGCACCAATTGGTGATGGTTCGAACCCTAAGTGGGGGAGGACTGGGTACTTGGTTGAGAGGATCAGAGAGCTGTTCGAGATCGGTTAGAGATCTGGATATAGGGACCTACGGTGTGGTTTTAAGTGATCATGGTTATTGGTAATTGAAGCAAGGTACAGAGCGAGATAATACATGTGGTATATGTTTAGTAAAGGCTGAATGTCTCCACGGCAAGTGGCCATCAGTCGGAGACCTTGTGATGAATAGGAATTCTTCAGGGTGGTTGGCTCGTGGGGTTGGTTCGGTGATGGAAGAGCCATGGTTCAAATGTTTTGGCTGATATGCAGTTTGGGAAGGAGTTTCGGATTGCCAACAACATGTTCTGGGTCGTTGACGATCCCTCCATATTTCAAGGTGAGAATTTGAAATATTCTGAATGTCGGGTTGTATATCAGGAAGATCAGTGGCTGAGGCGAGACATCGTGAGGTTCTAGGGTGGTGTATCGAGGTATCAGAATTTAGTGTCTTGAATTACGGATAATTTTGGGGTCGCGAGTTGAGACGACAAGTGGATTATTTAAGACAATGGATTGCAGCAACGGAAGGTGTTTTGTTATGACGATTTTCGTTAGTTATCGTGGTGCATAATTCGGGTAGGTGCGTGCACCTATCTATGGATGGTCTGCAGAGCATGAGTAATGATCGCTGTGTGGCGTCGATCTGAGGATGAGATTGTGAAGTGGTAAGAGTTAGTGGGGTGAAACTACGAAGAGCTACAGTTCAATGAGTTAGTGAAAAGGGGTGATGTGATGCTACGGGGAGCCGTCGTACTCACTAGTCAGAGAGAGGGTGTTGTGATGCTACGGGGAGCCGTAGTACTCACTAGTCAGAGAGAGAGAGTGTTGTGATGATACTGGGAGCCGTAGTACTCACTAGTCAAAGAGAGGGTGTTGTGATGCTACGGGGAGCCGTAGTACTCACTAGTCAGAGAGAGGGTGTTGTGATGCTACCGGGAGTCATAGTACTCACTAGTTAGAGGGAGGGTGTCATGATGTTATGGGGATCCATAGTACTCACTAGTCAGAGGGAGGGTGTCGTGATGCTATGGGGAGCCGTAGTACTCACTAGTCAGAGAGGAGGGTGTCGTGATGCTAGGGGGAGCTGTAGCACGCACTAGCTAGCGAAAGGTTGTTATGATGAAGCACTTTTGTTTAGAGCATGACGTAGAAGAGATTTAGGCTTGAATAGCCCAAATTTATGAGTTCTTGAGAGCCTGGTGGTCGGACCAGGGGCGAGACCAGGGTCTCCTCAATGATCTAGAATCATTATATTCTGAGTAAGGTGTGGACATCACAATCCGGAGGAATTAGACAAGTGAAGTAAGCATGGGTTGCGGGTCACGAGCCATGAGTTGAATGGGTCATTCGCATGAGTGGTTCCAACTGTGGGTCGGACCAAACTCTCGAGTTGAGTTGAGTCCTGGTGATGTGTTGGATAGACGAGATGAGATTCTGGAATCGGAAGTGGGTTCCATGTGAGGGGTATTGTTTGTTATCTGATGTCTTAGACCTGAGTAGGTCAGGACCTTGGTTCGGGAGGTGAAACGGGATGCAGGAAACTGTGGAGAAGTAATCGACAGAGTTCAGGGGTGATCCGATCTTCAAGAGAGTGTAGTGTTCGCTTGAGGGAAAGCGAACTGCATGACTTATGTGTCACTAAGAGTTGAGACAGTTATTATAAGATGGGAATCGGTGAAACCTTTTTGGGTTATAGTGTGGGTGAGATTGAGGTTCACCTACTGGGTTTATAGAGGTCAGAGAATATTCCCAGGCGAGCATGATATTTTCCTTGTGTCCGAGATTCGAGTTTTGGGTTCATCCTCTCTAATGGATCCTGATGATTGCCCTTGCAATGGGTCCCAAAAGGAGAGGGAGATTATGACCCTTCCGTACTTTTGAGTTGCAATTGGGATTGATCAGGGAATCAGGGTTGGTAGGGTGTTCTTAGAGTCTATTAGTCGGTGGGCGATTAACAGGATAATGTTTCGAGCATGTTCTGGAAAGGAATTAGACTGCAACAGTTTTCAAGTTATGAAGGTTCAGATTGAGTACCGTAGCGGCAGTTGGATCTACCCCTTTCGGGTCAGGAGTTCTTGGTGGGATTGAGTATCCCTAGAAGTAATTATTGTTTGGTTTGAGGACCTTCGGTGGTGCTTCCTGACTAGTAGGGTTTGATCTATGTGGGGTTGCGGAGTCATTTCAAGGGCGAAATCTAATTCAAGTGGGGGAGAATTGTAACATCCGGTTTCAGATTATCCATGATTAGGGTTCATAGGCCGCGAGTCGGGGGCTAGGAGGTCTCGGGTGGAGGCGAGTTGCTAGAAGCGTAGGGCATCTAATTACCTTTCCGTAGGTATGAGGATTTTTGATATTCGAGTCATTTCGAAGATGCTATGGAATTTTAGGAGAGTTGGCAAGATAAGTCCCTAAGTGAGGTTTTTGAAAGCCAAGTACGTTGGGTGTACGTATACGTATGCTTAGCATACATATACGTTTTTTTTTAAGCAAGAGCCACCTCGTACGCTGGGCGTACCAGGGGAGGTACGCTGGGGGTACTAGGCACAGAAGGTAACCCTAATTAAATGAAGTGCCCCTATATAAAGAAAGAGATGGTCTCATTTCTGGCCACCTTCCTCAGTTAATCAACCCTCTCAAACCCTAATATCCATTCTTGAGCTTGCGAGTGGCCATGATGAGCTTGTTTGTGTTCTTATGGGCTTTTGGGAGTTAAGAAGGAGCATGCAAGGGAGTGAAGTTGAAGAATCGGCTGTGGATCTGAGCTTTCTCGGGGCTAGAGCACCATTTGAAGGTATAAAGCTCCAATCTTTCCCTCCCTTTTTGTTTTGTGCATATTAGGGTCCATTTTAGGGTTTTTGGTCCCAAACTTGAGGCTTTATGAGTTGATGCACTCCAGAGCTGAATAACCTGTCCTTTTAAGTGTTTCTAGTGGTGGAGAACCATAAAAATAAGGCCTTGATCGTGTGAATCTACCATGCATGAGTTATGAGCATTTTGGGTTAAGAAAGTAAGAGTTTTTATGTGTTGTGACCTTATCAACCATGCAAAGGCTTAAAGCTGTTAACTTTATGGAGTAAGAGATGTTAGGAAGTCCAGATCCAAGAGTTGAGCTAAGGTCTTAACGGGTTAAGACCTAGAAAATGGATTAAGCAAGTCTGAGGGTACGCACCGCGCAATCTCAGTACGCCCCGCATACTGGGTTGAGGTCCCTGATCAATTTCTTGAGTGTTTGGGTACGCTGAGCGTACAAGGGGGGTACGCCCTGCGTAACTCCTTTTGGGGGTTTTTAGGCTAAGCATTTTGTTGGGACTTGAGTGTTGGGCCGGGAGTTTGGACCTCATGTAATAGAGTCTTGGACTAGAGAAGTGTATGTATGTGCTTTGGGCCTTTGGTTTGGACTTGCCTTGAGGGCCCATTTATTATTGGGCTTTGTTGGGCCTAATGGGCTTAGGGCATTAATGGACTATAAGGTGGTCTATCTTTAGACTCAATAAGTGAGAGGTTGGACTTAGCTCCTAATTGAGATTATTGTGGGTTTGGCATAGAGTTAGAGTCTGGTGCGTAGCAACAGTGATTATAGGAGCTGTTCTTTATCTGAGGTGAGTCTTCTTACTATACTTTATCTAGAGTGGTAATTAGAGTTATGTGATAGAGTATTTTGTATGCTATTTATATGATGTGATACACTGCATTATTTCTATGTGATTTAGGCTATGTATGTTTCAGAGTTTACAGAGTTAGGACCGAAAGGTCCACAGAGTTAGGACCAGAGGGTCCATAGAGTTATGGGACTGGAGGGTCCCACTGAGACACATTGACCAGAGGGTCAAACAGAGTTATAGCCTCGAGTGGCTAATATGTGTTGTATGTGGTATTTTGGGGAACTCAGTAAGCTTTGTGCTTATCGTGTTATGTGTTATGTGTTTCAGGTTTTTTTTTCTTATCTGGTTTGCAGGACGGCACCGGTTTGATTGTACACACCAGAGAAAGAGTGAAGAGGATCCTGGATTAATAATGGAGTTGTATTTTGTAACTAAATAAAAGAGATTTTTATAAGATATGTTATGAAGAGTATGCATTATAAAAATGAAAAATTGTTTTAAATTTTCACGGTGTTACAAAAATCTTCTTCTTCTTTTCTATGATGGCCACAGGCCTCTCCATGTAGTTCAGGCGCTCATCGACCTGTATATCATTCAGCGTACTATCGCCTTCTGGTCCGTGATGCACTTCCGTAACAGCGAAGCATGGAACGTGATGTGAATCCGGCTAAGCTCTTCCGGAAGCCCAAGCCTATAAGCCACCTTGCCAACCTTGGCAATGATCCTGAATGGCCTAATATATCGAGGGCCCAATTTTTCCATCTTCCTGAAGCGGATCACACCCTTCCAGGGCGAGACCTTCAGAAGCACCATGTCACCTACCTGGAATTCCAACTCAGATCGGCGTCTATCGGCGTAACTTTTCTGCCGACTCTGAGCTGTCTGCAGTCGCTGCCTGATCTGCTGAATCTTCTCGGTAGTCTGCAAGACCACCTCCGTCCGACCCATCACCCTGTGGCCCACCTCGCCCCAACAAACCGGGGTGCGACACCTCCCCCCATACAACAGCTCGAATGGCGGGGCGCCAAGACTAGAATGATAGTTGTTATTGTAAGCGAACTCCGCAAGCGGTAGGTGAGAATCCAAACTCCCACTGAAGTCAATGACATACACCCTCAACATGTCCTCAAGGGTCTAAATAGTCTGCTCGCTCTGACCGTTTGTCTGCGGGTGGAATGATGTGCTAAAGTTCAATCGCTTGCCCAGCTCCTCGTGAAACTTTTGCCAGAAACGGGAGGTAGACCTGACATCCCGATCAGAGACAATGGAAATAGGAATCCCATGGCGAGACACGATCTCGCGAACATACACTTTGGCCTGCTTCTTGGCCGACGAACTCTCTCATATGGCCAAGAAATGGGCACTCTTGGTCAATCGATCCACAATGACCCAAATGACATCAAACCCCTTGGCCGTCCTTGGTAGCTTTGTGATAAAGTCCATCGTGATCTGTTCCTATTTCCACATGGGAATCTCCAGGGGCTGCAGCTTGCCATGCGGCTTATGATGCTCGGCCTTGACCATCCTACAGGTCAAGCACCTCTCGACGTACCAAGAAATCTCGCGCTTCATACATGGCCACCAATAGCTCAAACTCAAATCCTGGTACATCTTGGTGGCCCCCAGGTGAATAGAGAAGTGAGACTTATAAGCCTCCTCCATAACCATTTGCCTAACCCCACCAGATGCTGGAACCCAAACCCGACCGCATCGGGTCAGTAATCCCAGACTATCCTGCACAAACCTGGTATTCTCGCCCTTGATCCTCTCCGACTTCCAATTCTCTGGTCGTATGCCTTCTACCTGGGCATCTCTGATCAAACTCACAAGCGGAGAGTCCACCGCTATCCTCATACATACCGCAGGAGTAGCAGATCCAGCTAACTTGCAGCTCAAAGCATCCGCAACCACATTTGCGTTACCAGAATGGTAAAGGATCTCACAATCGTAGTCCTTGACTACGTCCAGCCACCTACGCTGCATCATGTTCAGGTTCGGCGGATCCATGATATGTCTCAAGCTCTTGTGATCCATGTAAATGGTACAACGGACCCCATAAAGGTAATGTCTCCATATCTTGAGGGCGAACACCACCGCCCCCAACTCCAAGTCATGTGTAGGGTATCTCGTCTCATGCGGCCTTAGCTGTCGCGATGCGTCGGCTATCACTCGTCCTCTCTGCATGAGGAACGCCCCTAAACCTATGATGGATGCATCACAGAGCACCACAAAATCCTCAACCCCCTCAGGGAATGTCAAGACTGGAGCCTCACACAAACGCTGACGGAGGGTCTCAAACGCCCTCTGCTGCTCGGGGCCCCACCGGAAATCCACCCCTTTCCTCTTCAGGAGAGTGAGGGGTACTGCAATCTTGGGGAAATTCCGTATGAATCTCTGGTAGTATCCATCCAATCCCAAAAAGCTCCTAATATTTGAGGGAGATTTCGGGACCTCCCACTGCATAACCGCCTCGATTTTGGCCGGATCGACCAAAATCCCCTCCTAGTTAACGAGATGTCCGAGGAACTGGACCTCTCGCAACCAAAACTCACACTTCGAGAATTTGGCGTAGAGCCATTCCCGTCTCAGGACTCACAACAGCTCTTGCAGATGCTCCTCATGCTGCTCTCGGGTCTTGGATTACACCAAGATATCATCTATAAACACTATGACCGAGCGGTCAAGCATCGGTTAGCAGAGTCGATTCATCAGGTCCATAAATACAGCTAGCGTGTTGGTGAGCCCAAACAACATCACCACGAACTCGTAATGTCCATAACGAGTTCGGAATGCGGTCTTCTCCACGTCTTCCTCTCTGACCCTAACCTGATGATACCCAGATCTCAAATCTATCTTGGAAAACCAAGATGCGCCCTACAACTAATTGAAGAGATCGTCTATCCTCGGGAGTGGGTAACGGTTCTTCAACGTTAGCTTGTTCAACTCTCGGTAATCAATGCTCATCCGGTGCGAACCGTCCTTCTTCCGGACAAAAAGAATTGGCGCTCCCCATGGAGAACTGCTAGGTCGAATGAACTACTTGCCCAATAGTTCCTGTAGCTGCGACGACAACTCCTGCATCTATAGTGGCGCCAACCGGTACGACGCCTTAGCGATAGGGGTCGCACCTGGCACCAGGTCGATCCTGAATTCGACCTGCCGCTCCAGAGGTAAATTTTCTGAATTCGACCTGGCAAATTTTCTGTAAACACATCTGCAAACTCCATGGCCACTGGTACATCGGAATCCGAGGTCTAGTCCCTGATTCACATATCTACCACGTACGCTAGATAACCCATACACCCATGCTGAATGTACTGTCGAGCCATGGCAGCTAAACAAAACCTTGATCCTACTCTGGTGCCCTCATCATATATAACTAGCTCTCCCCCACTTGGGGTTCGAACCACAACTCGCTGGCCCTCGCAATCAATCATAGCATGGAACCGACTGAGCCAATCCATGCCCACAATCACCCACACCTTCCCCATGGGGGTCGGAATCAAATCTATCAGAAAAGACACCCCGAAAATCTCCAAGTCACATCCTCGATAAAATGAAGAAGCAGAAACCCTGTCTTCGTTGGTGATAGACAATCGTAACGGAGACTCTAACTCGCCCACTGGCACACTGAACTCCCTACTAAAAGACTGAGACATGAAGGACCAACTCGCCCCCGAGTCAAATAAGACCAAAGCAGGCAAAGAATTCACCAAAAACGTACCTAATTACAGGTACAATAGATAAGCATACAACAGATAAATAAAACGAGGTGAGGATAGAAACATACCAGCAACCACATTTGGTGCTACTCTGGCCTCCTCCGCAGTGAGCTGGAAAGCATGACCCTGAGCCTTCAGAGGCTCTGTCCTAACTGGTCTCCTATCCGTGATCCTCAAAGTAACCGGCGTTGCAGCCTGCACCAGCTTGGCATCAAGTAGTGGACAGTTGGCCCTCATGTGACCAATCTAATCGCAGTGATAGTATAGCCTCATACCCTGAACTGGGGCGGCCTGGCGACAATCCTTCGCGTAATGCCCCTCCTTGACACACTTATGGCACCCACTACCAGCCCGAAATACACCAGAATGACCCTTGCCACACTTCCCACAAGTGCGGCCATGCTAACCTCCGGTCCTAGTATCAGCAGTCTTAGACCACTTCGACGCCGGCTGTGACAGTGCCGGGGCCGACCACTGCTCCCTTAGCTGCAGCTCAATCTCTAACTCCCGCCGCCTGGCGGCCTCCTTCAACTCCAGAAGAGTATTACATCGATGGGTAGATACAAACTGTCGGATATCAATCTTGAGCATACTCAGATAATAGGTCATCTAAGACTGCTCGGAAGTAAACTCTGGGTAGAACATCGCCCGCTCGGTGATCATACAGGTGATCTCCGTTACCAACTATCCATCCTGTCTCAAACTCAGAAACTCTTGTGCCAAACGTTCCCGCTCAACCCTCGGAATGTAACAGGCGCGGAACATATCCCTGAACTGCTCCTAAGTAACATCAGCTCTCTAATCATCAGTGTAAGCCCCAGTTGCAAGTCTCCACTAGTCCTTGGCCCCGGACCTAAGCAAGTTCAGAGGACACCTGACCTTCTGGTTAGCAGGACACGAGCAGGTGAAGAAACACCCCTCCATATCGAAAATCCATCTCATAGCCTTGATGACATCTTGTGTCCCATCAAAAGTAGGGGGCTTCGTGTTATCGAAATCCCTGTACTGAAAACCCCTACCAACTCCTCCCTCTACCGTAGATACAACTGATGCAGCTGCTGCGGCGGCTGTCTCTGCAAGGGATGCGTAGCGCTCATCAAAATACACCACCATGACGGTCTTAATCGACCCGGACATTTACGGCAACTCTGCCCGGAACAACGCAACAACCTCATCGTGCAGGATCGCTCGGATCCTGTCATCCATCTCATCTGGCCTCATCTGGCCGATAGTCTCGGGTGCTGTCAGCTCCTCCTGTCCTCCCTCTCCTGATCCTGATCCTGATCCCGAACTGGATCCAATCACAAAGCGCCTGGTCATCACAATTCTAAGACATAACACAAGGTATCAGATGACTCATACAAATAACTGGGGACCAACCCCCGACAAAACCCTAGGGGTTGTGTCTTCCTGGTTACGCGTATGGGTCCTGTGCTTTCAGTAGTACAGGGCCATACTACCTTCCACACCTACCCATATTTGTCCCAAGTATCATCACAAAGCCCTAACAATACACATAATCATATTGAGCACTCAAGCCTCACTCCTAAAGGAAGGCTAAATGCCTCGAAGTCGGCGGAGTCCTCCCAAACAACCTATCCACCCACGAAACTTCCATCAACCCTGCAGCACTAGTGTATGCTAGCCATACATAACGCTGGACCCTATAGACTTTCGAATATTCAATCCTACCCTAAGCTCCCAATATGACAAGAACAGAACATAAGGCTAAATCAAACATTCTAAGGCTATAAGATCTTAATTATGTACAACCGTGATGCCTACACTAGATAACTATAGTAATGATGCCAATTTCATATAAGGAAATCCCTAGGCTAGCAGGCATCATGTATCAGGCAATTCTATCATGTAATTCCTTAAGATCCCTAGCCTAGTACTAGCATGCTGTTCTAACATATCACATAATCAAATAACTGTATGGTATTTTGGGGTTTACTTACTGGTTCCGGCTGATCGTGCACCCTACTTCCTTCTTTATTTATTTTGAAAACCAATTTCTTAAAACATTTTTTTGAAAACCTTTCCTTGATTTGAGACTAGATTCACACGAATGTTCCTCTAACTCACTCAAACCAAGGCTCTGATACCAACATGTAACATCCAAAATTTCAAACCAATTTGAACTTTTTAAAACATGTCAAGTTCATCAAAACATTACAACTTTGTTTTCAAAATATTAATTATCAGAGTATTTCCCAGAAACATAACATGTAGGAGGAGCTGTACGATCACCCCTTGGCCTTGCCTCGATCCCCTGATGTACCTGAAACAATAAACTGAAACTGCAAGCCCGAAAGCTTAGTGAGTTACCCCCAAATACCGATACACATACAGTCCACATAGCAATATCAACATTAATATATCATATCAATCCAAAAAAGAACATCATGCACTGGGTCCACAACTTTTCAAGCTGGACTACCCCCTGGGCCCTTAGTACGAGTATGGAATGCCTATCGGGCCCTCAGCTTGTATCTGGAATGCCATCGAGCCCTCAGTATGAGTCTGGAATGCCTACCGAGCGCTCAGCTCGTATCTGGAATGCTCTCGAGTCCTCAGTATGAGTCTGGAATGCCTACCGGGCCCTCAGCTCATATCTGGAATACTCTAGGGTTAGTTGGCTACCGCACGGAGTAGTACAACTTCACCCCATCCCACATAACATGTCGACATGTATCATAACTAATACACATACATATAATCATATAGTATCATAGGTACTCCTATAGGTCTACCCGACTAGCATATCAACTAGCATACATCACTAACTCAAACTCAACATATCAATAACTACTAGGATATCAAATCCAATGGGCCGACCTTGGTGCCTTAGACCCCTTAGTATAGTGAGGATAACTAACCTCGTAGATGTCAGCATGGTAAATAAATCACAACTGTAACAACCCGAAGTTGTTCTTCGCCAAAACCCCATTCTACCCGTATAACTCGTCGTAGATCGAAATGTCCCGATATCGTTTTTGGGTTTAGTTAATTAAATTTATAGGTTTATTTTAATCCAATGAGTGTCCAAACCCTTTAGGAACTCATGAACTTAGCCCAAAACATTTATTTCATAAGTTTTAGAAACGTCCCCGATGGGTGACGGAAACTTAATCGGGAGCGACCAAAAGCCTCGTTTAAGGCCGGTATCGGGTAGAATTCCACCGTGTCCAAGTTTTGGGAACTATATAAACAAGTTAAACCTTTCATTTGAAGCTTTTTCCTTCTCTCTCTACTCTCTCTCTAACCTCTCTAAAAAAAAAAATCCAAGTTTAAGGGTCCAAAACTCAATTTTAAGGCCTCAAATCCCTAAGGTACCTTCCTAGCCTTAATCTATAGCATATTTGGCTTCCAAATTCGAGGTTTACACATGAAATGGGACATAATATACGAGTTTACGGCCCAGGAAGCTACCTAGGCCGTAAACACCAAGTTGAAGGGTTTTATGCCCTTAAACTCCTTCCTAAACTCAATTGGACTCTAGATATGGCTAAAGGACTTTATGATATGGACTTAGAACATTTAAAACATTGATTTTATTGGATTTGAAGGAGTTTACGGTGAGGCACAAGCTTGGGCCGTAAACTCATATTATTGGGGTTTTCTTGAACTTAAACCCTTCCAAATCACAAATAAGGCTTAGATATGAATTGTAGAATATTGGTTTTAGCATTTGGACACTTGAAACATAAATTTTGAGGGGTTATTGTGAGTTTACGGCCAAGGCAAGTTCTTGGGCCGTAAACTCCTTAAAATGTGGTATAAATTCATTTTTAAGTGTTGTTTAGCCCCTATATCACCCCTAAAGCCTTGGAATGAATTTTAGAAGCCCTTACAAACAAGTTTTTGGCATTAAAACACAAGGAAACACCCTATATAAGATTTTACGGCCATGAGGGGGGTATCATGGGCCGTAAACTCCAAAAAGCCTTTCAAAACTTCAAACAAATGCATATAAGGCCTTGGAACAATTTTAGCAATCACATGTGATTTGTTCTAGCAACATTTAACACCATTTTCATGAGGATTAAGGAGTTTACGGCTAGGAGCCTATGCTAGGCCGTAAACTCCCATAAATTAATCATTTTGGTGATTTAAATCCATTCCAAGCCTTTAAAACAAAACGTAGAAAATTCCCTTTAGTGATTTGAAGCCATTTTTGTCCTTAACTCACCCCACCATGAGTTTACGGCCGTAAACTCATGGGTAGAGGGTCATGAGGCCGTAAACTCCTTATGGAGTGTTCCTTTGATGTCCCAATTCATTATCCTAACTATATGTGTCCCTAAACGCCACCAGGGTCCTTCCAAACACTTGTATCTGGGTGTTTTCACAACTAGAAACAATTGTCCCTATCAAATAATCAATTTAAGTCCTAATTAGATACAAATGTGTATCTTTACATTATAATTAGGAACCTCGTGTATTTACAAGCCCCGGGTCAACTCTTAGCATCCAAATCGTCATATTTCTCGTCCGGTGAGTTCATACCCCTACGCCTTTTTCGTGTTTTTCAATGTTTTCAGGGGGGGGGGGGAATACAAGCAAATTATAACTGTTTTCAAATCATAATATTGATGTGTTTCAAATAATATCTGGCAAACTTATAAACACTTTTACTCCTTATGTATTATGTTGAGCATAAGGAATGATTTATCAATTACAACTAAATGGATTTTAGTTAAGAAAATAACCAAACTAATCAAATTATTATGGGAATAATTTGGGGTTCTATATTTCTCTTTATATCATGTACTGATATCTGTATAAAGTTATTAGATAAACTATCTTTGATTCAGTTTATCTCCGTATCAATTGAATGTATTGCCAGATAGTTTCTTGTATGTATCTATTTTTACTGTATCATGTCTTAAAATCTTTGTATGTTTGATATCATATGAGAATCCTGTGAATAGTTTAATACTAGTTTGTGAGAAGTCACTACCCTTTATGGATGATCAGTAAATCCTCCCCGGAAGTGTAACCAGAGTCTCCTGGAGGGAGAGCAAGGAATTTGTGAATAGATCTATTCGGGACTGACAATCCCACACCTTAACTGCTAGCTACAGTTAGGCGGGCACGCCTGGGGTGACAAATTCTGTATATCGTCCGACGTCTGACTGACGTCAAGGAGGTCTCATTGTCGTATCAGCATGGTTACCCGACTCACAATACATATTAATATAAACTTATTCACAGCTGGAAATTTGTTTAGAATCTATATCTCGTTCGGGATGATTATCCCATGGTCTTATGTCTATATCTCGTTCGGGATGATAATCCCATGGTCTTATATCTATATCTTGTTCGGGATGGTAATCCCATGGTTTTGAAACTAAATCTTATACGGGATGATAATCCCAGGATTTTATCGATCTATTTTATATCTAGTTTCGGGATAGTGATCCCATGGTTCAATCTATATTTTCTAGTATATCAAACTATCTTGTAACTGGTTCGGGATGTTAGTCCCAAGGTTTTCAAAATACTTTCTATCTACAGTTCGTCTAAATTATAGTTATGTATATTAAACTATACTCTGTGTTATTTAATCAATCTTGCATTTAGGAAAATATGGGATTTTCCTGGGGTTAACTTAAAACGTGTAACTGAACTGTAATGAAAGTTAACAAAACTATTTAACATAAGAAAATATGGGATTTTCTTGGATAACAAACCTTTTCGGAAAACTAAAGGAAACCGATACATTTTCACAAAACAAAACCGCTTATGAACTCACCAGCTTTATGCTGATTTTCAAACTGCTTGTATTCTCAGGTCCAAGTTAGACAGGTACCCGGTGATATCTTTTGGTGAAGACGGAGTGCTCAGAAGACTCGTCTCGTTTTGTTTATATGATATATGTATAACTTTTATACAATTTACTTTTGAACCAAATGTAAACTTTCATATATATGTAATGTAATGGTTGTTTACTGTGATTACTATGTACATTGGATTTGATACTCAACGTGGAGTCAACCCCGGGAACGTTTCTGCCTTTGGTTTTCGGGGTGTGACAACAGCTCTCCGATCACTCGTCAAAGACTCCACCACCTATTACGATAATACGAACATGCTCATAAGTCTTCATCCTCACAGAGTACTTCTTAACCCAACTAGTTAACCCTGGTCAAAGTCAAATGTAATGACCCAATTTTCACGTCCAAAAATTTCATTTTTGATTAAGTGATTTGTAAAACATTTGTAACAAAATATTGTCACACCCCGGCCGTCGGCGGAAACACCGGGTAGTGTAACGTCATTTTTCGTATTACAATTATATAACATATATTGAACAATACTTAAAGAAAATACATACCTTTATCAATGATTTGAAAGTTACATTATTGTTTTCCTAGTATTTATTACATAATATCCGACTATGACAAACTTCATAATGAACAGAAAGATAATAGTAAAACTTCTCCTGTTCGAATACATACCAACTTTTCAAGTTCCTGAAAACACATGCATTTTAAAATACATCAACATAAAGTTGGTGAGTCCACAGGTTTTGACTCCATAAAATAATACATTTTTACACATTCAAAAGTACAGTTTTGAAGGTATCATTTAGACTCTCCAACATTAGGTATAATAGTATACTTATCAATTAAGTGTTATACCTAAACATTTCTTAATCTTAAGGTATAAGTAGAGGAAAACTTATACTTAACATTAATACTTGTATACGGCAAGGTATAATGTTTCTAACAATTTGCTACCATGAGCCTGTAACTGCTGCTATGACATAATACCTCTGATAGAACAATACACTCATGATTTATCATGAGAACAAATACACTCAGGATTTAACATGAGAAACAACACCGTACGCTTCATCGACGCCGGAATAATAACAAATAAAAGGATAGTTCATCACTTGTTTTTGGTTGACTGTAGCTAACAGTCACAAGAGGGGTGGTCAGCCCGTATACTAATTATACATGAATTCCTCGCTCACACGGGATTAACTGTTACAGTTCAGAGGATTTTCGCTAAGATCCCCAATCTTAGTTGATGAATATAATTACTCATGTAGACTTTGACGGCTTCCTATAGCTCTAACAACAAAGCATCTTCATGTCTAAAACCGTACGTTACTAGACTATGCTTTTAAACATTACTCCTAACTTCATAATATTTAGGCAGTACAACGGCTATACCTTGAAGTAAAACCAGGTTTTATCTTGACCTAAAACCAATAATAACAACATATAATGTTTCTAGTTTTATCTTGACATAAAACTATCAATAACAATACCAAGTTTTATCTTGACATAAAACTATCAATAACAATACCAAGTTTTATCTTGACATAAAACTAACAATAACAACATATAACATATCCAGTGTTATCTAATATTAACAACATATAACACATCCAGTTTTATCTTGACATAGAACTATTAATAGCATCATACTATATAACTTAACATTTAGAACTTATATAACTTTGGTATTATATCACACACAACATATATATATATATATATATATATATATATATATATATAAAATCCTAAGCATAACTCAAGATCTACATTAGTAAATTAACATACTAATAAGTTAATAATACTTCTATGTATTCAAAATATTATATTTAGAACAATCATATCCCGCTTATCATATCTATATACTATCATATAGACATAATAATAACATATATATATATATATATATATATATATATATAATAACTAGCATGCATTTTTCCCCGAAATATTAGAAAGTGGGGTCGTGAAACTCACCCTAGTAGCGTGATTTTATGTTATCTAAGCAACATGGTCAGCGTGCGAGATCGTCGGGGCTTGGGATGCAAGATGGCCTCAGCAAAGGAGAGAAAGGGAAGAAGTTTTGGTGTAAGAATGGCTGAAGTCGGACCTGCTATTTATAGTAAGGATTTTGGACTCCCACGTCGTGAGTTTCATAAGGCTCACGTCGTGAGTCTTGCATGATCACCCTGTAGACTTTCCATTTGCGTCCCTAGCTTCGGAAGGTGGCCATGTGACTCCTCATGTCATGAAAAACTCTTTGTTCACGTCGTGAGTTTGGATCCTATCCCCTCGCAGCCTCGTCACACCTTCTAGATTCTGAGATATGGATAAATGACTCCTCACGTTGTGAGTGTCATAAAGCTCATGTCGTGAGTTTAGTTAGCTTAGGGTTTCTGAAAGCTGAATCTTCGGAAGGCCATAACTTTTGCATACGAACTCCGTTTTTGACGTTATTTATATGCACGCGTAGGTATTTACGAGTAATACAACTCTCTTTTATACTTAAATAGCTAATTCTAAGTCTATTTTAAATTTCTCTTATTATAAAGATTTATATTGTTCGGTTTATCATAACTTCTTCAATCGAAGTCAGATTCAGACGTTCTCAATATTTTTTAAATCGTATGGATGTATACTTTGAGTTGTATCATAAAGAAAGCTCTTATTTGTATTATAATTTTTCATGAAATACATAGTATATTTATCACATTACAGGATTAGCATAATCACATGTGATTGTTATTGACATATTTTGGCTAATGTTACATTCTCCCCTAGTTAGAAAAATTTCGTCCCGAAATTTATCATGTAGATAGGGTTTTGTCAACCAGTTGGGGGTATTTTTCTTTCATCTGATCTTCACGTTCACTAGTAAATTCAGGTCCTCGCAAAGAGTTCTATTGAACTTTCACTATGGGAATACGACTTTGCTTTAGTCGTTTGACTTCTCGATCCATGATCTCGACATGTTCTTCTACAAAGTTGAGTTTCGTAGTGAATTGTATCTCGTCGAGAGGTACAAAAAGAGTGTCAACGGATAGACATATTTTAAGATTTGATACATGAAAAACATCGTGTACATTACTTAGCTCTTGAGGCAACTTGAGTTGGTATGCGACAAAACCAATTCTTGCTAGAATTTCAAAAGGTCCTATATACCGTGGGTTTAGTTTGCCTCGCTTACCGAATCGAATTACACCTTTCCAAGGAGAGACCTTAAACATTACTTTATCTCCAACTCCGAATTCTAAAGGCTTATCTTACATCAGCATAGCTCTTTTGACGATCACGTGCAACCTTTAATCGATCCTTAATTTGCACGATCTTTTCAGTTGTCTCGTGGATTATTTCTGGTCCAGTACGTAAGGTATTGCCTGTACATTTCCTGGCCATCTGCTTATCTCCAACTTCTGCCCAACATACTGGGGAACGGAATTTTCGTCCATAAAGAGCCTCAAATGGTGCAGCCTTGATGCTGATGTGATGACTATTGTTGTAGGAAAACTCAATTAATGGTAAATGAGTATCCCACGCATTTCCAAAGTCTATTACACAGGTTCGGAGCATATCTTCTAAAGTCTAAATGGTTCTCTCACTCTGACCATCAGTCTGTGGATGGTAAGATGTACTCATGTCTAGACGTGTTCCTAAGGATTTTTGTAGAGATTGCCAAAATCGTGAAGTGAATCTACTATCTCGGCCATAAATAATAGAACTTGGAACTCCATGCAATCTAACAATTTCCTTAAGATAAACTCTAGTCAGCTTCTCCATCTTGTCGTTCTCCTTAATTGGTAAGAAATGGGCGGAGTTAGTTAATCTATCGACTATTACCCAAATAGTGTCGAACCCACTAGGAGTTTTAGGTAACTTAATGATGAAGTCCATTGATATCTACTCCCATTTCCATTCAGGTATTTCCGGTTGTTGTAGTAAACCTGAAGGCTTTTGATGTTCTGCCTTCACTCTAGAACAAGTCAAACATTTGCTCACATAACTAGCAATTTCTGCCTTCATGTTTGGCCACCAATAATGTACTTTTATGTCTATGTACATTTTGTCAGAACCTGGATGCACGGAATATCTGGACTTGTGGGATTCTTCTAAGACCAAGTCCCTGACTCAACCGAACTTAGGCTTCCAAATTCGGTTCATAAAGTGTTGCTAAGTTGCTTCTGCATTCCTCACAAAGCTTTGTTCTTGATGTTTCCTTCTTTTAGAGCCTCAAGCTGAGCTTCTGTAATTTGTGCGGCAAAGTTAGAATGGATAGTTATGGTTAATGCTCGTACCCGACGGGGTTTAATATATTCGTTCCAGCTCAAGGCATCTGCTACCACATTTGCCTTTCCAGGATGATAACGAATCTCACATATGTAATCATTCAAAAATTCGACCCATCTTCGTTGTCTCATATTAAGATATTTTTGGTCGAAGATGTGCTGGAGACTCTTGTAGTCGGTAAAAATAGTACACTTAGTACCGTATAGGTAATGTCTCCAGATTTTTAGTGCAAAAACTACAGCTCCCAATTCAAGATCATGGGTAGTGTAATTATTCTCACGCACCTTAAGTTTTCGTGATGCAGAGGTGATAACTTTTCCTCTTTGCATCAACACACATCCCAATCCTTGATTTGATGCGTTGTAGTATATGACGAAATCTTCTGTCCCCTCTGGAAGGGATAGGATTGGTGCACTACACAACATTTGCTTCATTTTCTGAAAAGAAGCTTCTTGTTTGTCTTTCCAGTTGAACTTCGTATCCTTCTGGGTTAGTTTTGTAAGCGGCTTGGCTGGTTTGGAGAAATTCTCTATGAATCTGCGGTAATAGCCTGCAAGTCCTAGGAATTGACGTACCTCTTTTGGCGTCTTTGGTGCTTACCAATTCCTGATTGCTTCAACTTTGGATGGGTCAACATGAATTCCTTTGTTGCTAACTACATGACCTAAAAATTGTACTTCTCTAATCCAAAACTCACATTTGGAGAATTTAGCGTACAACTTTTCTTTTTCTTAGTAGTTCCAAGATTAGTTGCAGGTGTTGACCATGTTCCTCCTTTGGTCGTGAATATATCAATATATCATCAATAAATATGATCACGAATTTATCCAAGTATGGTTTGCAAACACGATTCATGAGATCCATAAACATTGCTGGGGCGTTGGCCAATCCAAAAGACATAACTAAGAACTCATAATGACCATAACGAGTTCCAAATGCTGTTTTTGGAATGTCATCTTCTTGTACTCTGAGTTGATGGTATCCTGATCTAAGATCTATCTTTGAGTAGTAGCTAGATCCTTGCAGTTGATCGAATAGATCATCAATTCTCAGATGCGGATAACGATTCTTGATCGTTAGCTTGTTCAGCTCCCGATAATCAATACACATTCGAAAGGATCCGTCCTTCTTCTTGACAAACAAGATTGGTGCTCCCCAAGGTGAGAAACTTGGTCGAATAAAGCCTTTGTCAAGAAGTTCTTGTAGTTGGCTAGACAATTCTTGCATTTCAGATGGTGCCAACCGATAAGGAGATTTCGCTACTGGTGCTGCTCCTGGAATTAAGTCGATTCGAAACTCAACTTGTCGGACGGGAGGTATTCCAGGTAGATCTTCAGGAAATACGTCAAGGAAATCACATTCTTGAGGTATGTCCTTGATTTCTTTTATCTTTCTTCTCTTATCTACAATGTGGTCTAAGAATGCGCTACATTTCTTATGTAGATATTTCTGTGTCTTGGTACAAGAGATGACTTTGAGGTTTTTCCCAGACTTATCACCATAGATAATCAGGGCTTCGCCGTTTGCTAAGGGTAGTCGTATGGCTTTCTCATGACATAGAATTTCGGCGCGGTGTGAAGATAACCAATCCATGCCAATTATGACATCAAAACTACCGATAGGCATTGGCATGAGTTTGACGTGAAAAAGGTAGTCATTAAGAGTTAACAGACAGTTTTCTAGGACTTCATGTGTTTTCTCAGTTTGACCGTCAGCGATTTCTACTTCATAGATTTCTTTTAATATGCTAGACTTATGAATTAACAATTTTCTAAATGTCGGAGTTATAAAACTTCGATCTGCTCCAGAGTCGAAGAGTATGCTAGCGTATAAATTATCCATGAGAAATGTACCAGATACAACCGAAGGGTCCTGGATAACCTCTCTGCTTCTGATCACAAATGCCCTGCCACGCCCTACGCCTCCTTGACTCCTTAACTTTGGACATTCTTTCTTGATGTGTCCAACCTCTCCACACTCATAACACGATCTTTCTTCACCACGACATGCTCCAATATTTGTTTGCTGATTGACTATTGCAGGTGTTGTGCTCCTGCAGTAACTAGTAGTATGCCCCTTCTTTTTGCATTTCATGCAAAAAAAACAATCACCTGGGTGATGACGGTTGCAGTGGTTGCACCATGCAAACTTTGGTTGAGTAGGTACTGCTATTGTGGCTGCGTAGTTGGTTGCCACTTCTTGTCTTTTCTCAGATGATTGTTTGGGATTCTTCTTATTAAACTTGTTCTTGTTTGTTCTAGCTTTGGGAGACTCAGCCTTTGAGACCACTTCTGTTCCTTAGATCTCTATGAGGGTTAGCTGATGAGCTATCCTCTTGGTGCTGTCATAAGTCGTTGGCTTTGATGCAATCACCATGCCTTTGATTTGCAATGCTAAACCCCAGATGTATCGCTCAATCTTTTTATATTCAGGGGTCACAAGTGTTGGACACATTACACCAAGATCATTAAATCTACTAGTATAAGCTTTTATCTCTGAACCCTTCATGGTTAGGGTCCACAGTTCTTGTTCCAGTTTATGTATTTCCTCCCTAGGACAATACTCCTCTACTAGCATCATTTTTAGCTCCTCCCATTTCATGGAATTTGCAGTATCAATTCCCATTGTATTCATATGGATATTCGACCATGTAAGTGCCGCGTGAACGAAAGTACATGCTGCAAATCGTACTTTACAATCATCTGGACAAAAGCTTATTTGAATGATGGATTCTGTCTTTTCTATCCACCTTGTCAAATTCACTACCCCTTCATTTCCATGTAAGACTTTTGGCCTACAATTCATAAAATCTTTGTAGGTACATGTTCTAGTGGTCCCTACATGGCCTTCATTTCTAACTCCATCTCTTGTGCATTAGATAGAGCTGCAACAATTCTTTTAGCTATGATTTCTTCAAGTTGCACTGTACTTATTGAGGGGTTTATTTCTGGCGGTGGTTGTGGTTGTTGTTGTGGTGCTGATGGTCGGTTAGGGTTTAGCCAATTACTCCTTCTAGGCATTTTGTTTTAGTTCCTATTATAAATAATAAGACTTTTTATGAGTTTTGTTGATCATTTAATACACGAGTACTAAATACTCTAGCTATTATTCATAGCGTAAAACATAATGATTACTATAACGTATGCTTCATATTATTACCAGTGGTTACATCAGCTTATTTAGGTTTATAAGAGAAAAGTTTATATAAACATTGCAAAATTTGCAAGGTTTTCTACATCCTTGCTATAAACTTTCCTCTTTTCGCCTTAACTAGTCTGATTTTCTCTATTTACATGACCACTAGTTGTAGCTTATCTACCAGAAACCTAAGTGATGACCTAGCACGTCAGTGACATTAACCACTTGCTCTTCAAGTGCTTGAGTTCTCTGCTCAAGACTTCCCGTGCGTTCTTCATTTCTTGAGGTTTGATTGTAGAGCTCTAACTCTGCAATCCTGGCATCGTGAGTAATCATGTCATTATAAGCAAAATTTATACGATGATGGACATCCATCACCGATTCCTAATCTCGTGTCCTTTGTCCTTTTAGCCTTCGCACTCTTCCAGAGTGATGAGTAGCCCTCCCTTCGACAATTTCCATCTTATCTTCAATTTTCACACCTTTCTGAAACAATTGAGATAAAGTGTTATCTTCAGAAGAATGTGGGAGATGTGGTCGAGATGACTGACCAGTCTCATACATCTTGGCAGCTTTTTCTTCCGCCACCCATTTATCAACTGTTTGTGCAATCCGTGCAGGTTCGTCTTGAACTCTATGACTTCTTGAAGATGTTTCCTTCTGACTCTTCGTAACATTTTTCCATATCGATATAGATTTACGTGTAGTGCGTTTCATTTTTACTCCTCCTGGAACTTTACGGTAAAGAGTGTTCAGTGGTGGTAGAGATGATGCCACTGACTCTGTCTCCTCCATGGATTCGCTTTCTTCCATTGGTTCACTCTCTTCCCATTCATTGGAAGGTAAAGGTGCTCCATCGTCAGAAGGTATTGGATGAAAGGTGGTTGAAGTTACAGGATAGTAAGGATCTCCTAACATCATAGGGAATGAAAGTTCCTCTTCTTCATCCGTATCCTCGATGATTATCCATTCTCATGAATGTGCCATGTCGGATTCCTATACATTTTGGATCTCCAAGAGTTTAGTCTATCAAATATTTCTCCCAAATTAAATAGTTCATATGATCTGATCATAATAAAATGTAGTTGCGCACCTACACCTAGTTGTGATAGGATCTATCCACATATAAACTTTACTTGGAATATTTGATCTAAATCCTTGAGATCAAAAACATTCCGAGTATTAAGGTGTATTCTCATCACGGGTCTGAGTCTTCATATATCACTCTATATTCTTATTTATTGTATTCACGCTTTTACTATTGTTTGTTACTTCAGGTCTATCTGATAAGGCTCCGGCTAGTCAGGATTGTCGAAAGCGCAGGATCATTTTAGCATATAGCCATTCTGAAATCCAGCAACCCAAATCGACATGTCTATCCTTGTCACCGCTCCCGTAAATGGTCCTTCAGTAGTATAATTAATAATACTTTTTATTTATAGGCTAAGGGATATACCTAAACCTAATAGAGTAAGCCCTAAACTGTAGACGTGCTTTCCTAAGAGAGTACTAGTTCACTATAGTTAATAGCTCTGATACCAATCTGTCACACCCCGGCCGTCGGCGGAAAGACCGGGTAGTGTAACGTCATTTTTCGTATCACAGTTATATAACATACATTGAACAATACTTAAAGAAAATACATACCTTTATTGATGATTTGATAGTTACATTATTGTTTTCCTTGTATTTATTACATAGTATCCGACTATGACATACTTCATAATGAACATAAAGATAATAGTAAAACTTCTCCTGTTCGAATACATACCAACTTTTCAAGTTCCTGAAAACACATGCATTTTAAAATACGTCAACATAAAGTTGGTGAGTCCACAGGTTTTGACTCCATAAAATAATACATTTTTACATATTCAAAAGTATAGTTCGAAAGTATCATTTTGACTCTCCAACATTAGGTATAATAGTATACTTATCAATTAAGTGTTATACCTAAACATTTCTTAATCATAAGGTATAAGTAGAGGAAAACTTATACTTAACATTAATACTTGTATACGACAAGGTATAATGTTTCTAACAATTTGCTACCATGAGCCTGTAACCACTGCTATGACATAATACCTCTGATAGAGCAATACACTCATGATTTATCATGAGAAAAAATACACTCAGGAGTTAACATGAGAAACAACACCGTACGCTTCATCGACGCCGGAATAATAACAAATAAAAGGATAGTTCATCACTTGTTTTTGGTTGACTATAGCTAACAGTCACAAGTACGGTGGTCAGCCCGTATACTAATTATACACGACTTCCTCGCTCACACGGGATTAACGGTTACAGTTCAGAGGATTTCTGCTAAGATCCCAAATCTTAGTTGATGAATACAGTTACTCATGTAGACTTTGACGGCTTCCTATAGCTCTAACAACAAAAACATCTTCATGTCTAAAACCCTAAGTTACTAGACTATGCTTTTAAACATTACTCCTAACTTCATAAAATTTAGGCAGTATAACAGCTATATCTTGAAGTAAAACCAGGTTTTATCTTGACCTAAAACCAATAATAACAACATATAACGTTTCTAGTTTTATCTTGACATAAACCTATCAATAACAATACCAAGTTTTATCTTGACATAAAACTAACAATAACAACATATAACATATCCAGTGTTATCTAATATTAACAACATATAACACATCCAGTTTTATCTTGACATAGAACTATTAATAGCATCATACTATATAAGTTAACATTTAGAACTTTCGAATATAACTTTGGTATTATATCACACACAACATATATATATATATATATATATATATATATATATATATATATAATCCTAAGTATAACTCAAGATCTACATTAGTAAATTAACATACTGATAAGTTAATAATAGTTCTATGTATTCAAAATATTATATTTAGAACAATCATATCCCGGTTATCATATCTATATACTATCATATAGACATAATAATAACATATATATAATAATTAGCATGCGTTTTCCCCCAAAATATTAGAAAGTGGGGCCGTGAAACTCACCTTAGTAGCGTGATTTTATGTTATCTAAGCAAAATGGTCAGCGTGCGAGATCGTCGGGGCTTGGGATGCAAGATGGCCTCATCAAAGGAGAGAAAGGGAAGAAGTTTTGGTGTAAGAATGGCTGAAGTCGGACCTGCTATATATAGTAAGGATTTTGGACTCCTACGTCGTGAGTTTCATAAGGCTCACGTCGTGAGTCTTGCATGATCACCTTGTAGACTTGCCATTTGCGTCCCTAGCTTCGAAAGGTGGCCATGTGACTCTTCACATCGTGAAAAACTCTTTGTTCACATCGTGAGTTTGGATCCTATCCCCTCGCAGCCTCGTCACACCTTCTAGATTCTGAGATATAGATAAATGACTCCTCACGTTGTGAGTGTCATAAAGCTCACGTCGTGAGTTTAGTTAGCTTAGGGTTTCTGAAAGATGAATCTTCGGAAGGCCATAACTTTTGCATACGAACTCCGTTTTTGACGTTATTTATATGCACGCGTAGGTATTTATGAGTACTACAACTCTCTTTTATACTTAAATAGCTAATTCTAAGTCTATTTTAAATTGCTCTTATTATAGAGATTTATGGTGTTCGGTTTATCATAACTTCTTCAATCGAAGTCAGATTCAGACGTTCTCAATATTTTTCGAATCGTATGGATGTATACTTTGAGTTGTATCATAAGGAAAGTTCATATTTGTATTAGAATTTATCATGAAATACATAGTATCTTTATCACATTACATGATTAGCATAATCACATGTGATTGTTATTGACCTATTTTGACTATTTTTACAAATATGAACCGATCATATCATTTCATAAAAACATGTCTCGTGTCTGAAAACCGAATCGTAAAAACATAATATCATCAGAGTACAAATCCCAGAATAACTCATAGTGCGGAAAACAATGTATGTGTCTGATGTGCCGCTACCGCGCCAGCTCCTTCCCCTTCGCTGAAGAGGTACCTGAAACCAAAACTGTAACTGTAAGCACACAGCTAAGTGAGTTCCCCCCATCGTACCACATACCATACAATCACATAACATACATACTGCCTGGCAATTCTTGGGTGCCCAACCTACCCGTACGGCCATTCTGGGGTGCCGACCTACCCGTACGACCATTCTGGGGTGCCGAGCTACTCGTGTCAAGCCATTTTGGGTGCTAATCTACCCATGTCAAGCCATTCTGGGGTGCTGACCTACCCGTCGGTCCTAACAACCGACCCTCGGGGACTATTCCACCCCCTACTGCTACTGTCACATATATCACAACATAAACATACTATCATACATATCTGGGGTGTCCGAACTACCCTTCGGTCCTAACAACCAAACTTCGGACTATTCCCCTCTTACTACCACTATCACATTTAACATATCATGTCAGCATATAAACATATAATTACATACTGCCAGACATATCAGGGGTGTCTGACCTACCCTTTGGTCCTAACAACCGAACTTTACCACTATCACATATATCAAGTCATGCCAACATATAACATATCAGGTAGTAGCAAACCTAGATGATATCACAAAGACAATCATCTAACATACAACTCCTACTGGTGGGCCGATATTGTGGCCGTAGACCCACCGCTACTGGAAGGTAACTCACCTAGTAGTAGCTGCTGATCTGTGCGGGAATCCTCCGACTATTGCCGTCGCTGCTTCGGAAATCCTCCGGCTATAATTCCCACAAAACACTTAGTCATACACTGCTAACTGTTCTTAGGGTAAAATGACCATTTTACCCTGACCAAGTCAAAGTCAACTTCTAGTTGACCTACTCGCCGAGTTGGTTCGCCAACTCACTGAGTCCCTATCCTTCCATTTATCCTTACACCCATCTCTACTCGTCGAGTTAGGCAATGACTCGACGAGTTTTCCTTCTAATTGAACATCAACTGAATCTTCATCTGACTCGCCGAGTTGTTTGAACAACTCGTCGAGTTCATCTTCAACGAATACACAGGTCCTATCCTTGACTCGCCGAGTTGTATGAACAACTCGTCGAGTTCATCTTCATTCTTAGAAGATTGCCTTGGACTCGCCGACTCTGTTCATGCACTCGCCGAATCCCATGAACTTCCAGAACAATGGCTTAGTCCAAAACGTTGGGTCACTCACTGGGACTCCCTAAAACCTTTCCACACTCAACTGGGTCCTTTTGACCCTCAACTGATATGGGACAGAAACCTTGAACTCGTCGAGGCAGCCACATCCTCTCACTAAATCTTTGAATTCTGATGTACAACCCTTGATAAAAAGATAGATCTATGCTTCTACAATCGATCTAGCATGTAAAGTTACTACCTTTACGTGCTTGCATGGGACTTTGAGCTCAAAAGGTCCTAAAACAAGCTCTTACAATGCATGGGGCCTTCTTTGAGTGCAAAAGCCACTCTTTTCTGCCTTGTATCCCCTCTAAGAACCTAAATCTGAAACATCAACCCCTAACCATGCTTGCAATCGTGGTTTGTGACCAAAATGGCTTAGAAAATCCCTAGAACTCCACAAAATGGGATCTATCAAGAGAACAAACAAGGTATAGACTTTATACCTTTTGTGGACTGCAAATGTTGCTCAAAATCGGATCCTTCTAGCCTCCTCTTGTTCCTTCAAGCTTTTCCTTCCTTCCTTGGATCACAAAAGCACCAAAATCACTCCAAATGCCTTAGATTGCTTCAATAACAGCTAGGGTTTGCTATGGGGGTCTTCTGGGAGCAAATGGGACGAAGGAGGCTGAGTTAAGGTGTTTAAATAGGGTGCAAACCCTTGGATTAGGGTTTTTGTCCAGACAGGGCATACTCACCGAGTCCGAGACCCGACTCGTCGAGTCCACTGCTTAAACCCCGCGTCTCATCCTGCTTCTACTCGGCGAGTTGGTCCTTCAACTCGCCGAGTCCAAGGCAAAAATGCAAAATATTTTAAAGAATTAATAAAAGAATATGTACCAAGAACCAGATGCTACATCAAAGTCCTTAGTCAAGATCAACAGTCCATGTCTCGTCGAGTACCCTCGGCTACTCGCCGAGTTCCTTGAAATCCTTACCAACTCGCCGAGTCACCGGGGTGACTCGTCAAGTTCCCCTGATTCTCGATTAATGCCCTATGGCCACCCGTCGAGTTTCCTTCTAGTAACACGTCGATACACATGCATTCCTAACTTGGGGAAACTCATTCTACTCGCCGAGTTGTTCATACAACTCGTCGAGTCTATGCCAATCTTCATCGGACTCGCCAAGTTGTTCATCCAACTCGTCGAGTTCACGGCTATCTTCATATGACTCGCCGAGTCACCCTTGCGACTCGCTGAGTTCCTTTAGTCCTTTACCCATACAGACACATTTTAAGCCATGCAATGGCTCTAAATTAAAGATCCAAGCTCCTAGGGCATGCGTTTCACGTAAAGTTGCAAACTTTACGTGCATGCATGGCTAAAAAGGTTCTTAATGCGAAAACTAAGCTCTTAATGGGTTTCATGCACAGGGGGGGGGTCATTCACGACCAAGACAGGAACTTTATGAATCTAGAACTCGGGAAAGGTCCAGATTTGAAGTTACAACTTCAGATCTAGCTCATGTCTTGCAATATCACCTTACTCAAACCATAAAAACGCTAGATTTCCACCATATGAGATCTAGAAGGGAAAAGAGATAAAGATGTCGACTTCATACCTTCAATGGGTGCTAACTAAGGTAGATTTCAGATTTCCACTCCTTCCTTGCTCCTATCCCCTTGTTCTCCAAGTTCTTCCTCCCACAAAGCCCTCCTTCGAAGCTTACAATGCACAAGAATGACACAATACGCGGGTAGGGTTTTCTATGAGCTCTTACTGACTGCAAGGAGCCAAATGAGGCTTATGCCTTCTTAAATAGAGTGCAGAACCCGGGACTTAGGGTTTCTTCTGCCAGCTCCTACTCGTCGAGTCCCTTTATGGACTCGGCGAGTAGATCACTAATTTCACGATCCTGCGTCGATTCTACTCGACGAGTAGGGCATCCTTTACTCGTCGAGTAGGGATTAAAACTAAATAAATTCTTAATTAATTTAATATTTGGGAATCAGGGAGTTACAATAATCATAATGTTCAGACCTTTTTGTCATTCTCACAATTGCTATCTACCCAAAATCCACTTAGTGAAAGAGTTTCCTCACCATCATTTTCATGAATCGGAGAGAAACATTATGACACTTAGATTTGTATGGTGTAAGTGTTCCTATCCATGTGAATTTGTCATAATCATAATCACAAGACAAGGTTAGTGACAAAACTTAATTCAAATGGACTGAACTTGTTCAATCTTAATTTCTTGCCACCTAGTAGCACAATGCCCACCGTTGCTTCCGGTTTGTTATGTAAACAATTGAGAAATCATAGAACTCACAAGCATAGTCAACTTTTACTAGAATAGACATAGAAATAAGAATATGTCAACACGATAGGTTACAGACCTCAAGTCGTGGGCTAGTGATTAACAAAACTCTTGATTAGTTCTTGAAACTATCTCAATACCTCCACTGTCCTCTTGACATATAAGATTCTCTTTGTCAATAAGCATTCCTTGAAAAAACAAACATTCAAGAGTTAGTGTGAATTCTTATCAAGTTAAACACTTCTAACAATTGGTCTTAGTTGGTCTTTGTTTTATCGAAAACATCACAACTTACCAATCTCAAATGTAGAAGAATAGGAAACATCTTACTCTAAATTTTACAAGTGTTATGAACTTTTTAAACATTATTTCACTCAATTTACAATCTTAGAGTATGACTCTAAGACTTGATTTTGGAACGAAGTATGATTTATCTTTTGATTTAACCATTTCCACAATTCATGATTCCTCTCCTTAGCCAAATAAATACACTAAGGTGTCCTCAGAGGATCAATTGTGATATGGTTCCATAATCACTAAGATAATCATAAAACAAGATACACGAGTACTCTCCCATCTCTTCAGATTGGAGAAACTTTTATCTTTCTGCCTTATTTGATTCTTCTTATTCATTCAACCATACATTGAAACATTTCCAATGTTTCAGAATTACACTTAAACTTGTAAGCATAATCATATTTACTAAACTTTAGTAAATCATAATGAATAATGTTATCAACCTTTGTGGTGGACCTGACCAGCACACAGCCTAATGTACTAGATCCGTTAGTCCTTCGCTTGACTCACATATACATATGAACAAGTAATTAGTCTTAATTTCCCAAAGATGAAAATTCTCATTCATCATACAATACAAGTTGCAAGACTCCATGTTTCTATCCAACTGAAACTTGGGTGATGAGAATCTTTCCTTATTTGATAAATTATGACACTACCACAAACGAAAGAATCAAATTCATTTTCCAATATTGCTTATCAATGGAAACATATAAGCAACAATTTTTCACAAATGCCTTTGTAAGGATACTTAGAAATAATAAAATCAAAACTTTTCTTTTAGTTTAAAACTTGTGGAAAAACTTATCCTTACAATGCAAATTCATCTGAAAACTTTGTTGTTATCTATTCCTAAGTAGTATCTTATAACTCTTATGCAGTGGCTCAAAATTCTGGTCATCGAACCATGTGATCAGAATCAGCACACCTTTTCTTTAAGCTTCCTTTGTTTCTTCAAAAACATCAAAATGTAATTACATTACATCATGTATTAAGAATCTCCAAAAGAGACTTAATAGAGTTAGATAACGGACTTTACCCGAAGTAGATTCAAACTTTTGACTTTACCATCCTTATGAGGTTTCAGGTAAATTTGGCAGCTTCGCAACCAATGCCCCTCCTATTGGCAAAAGGAAACATATGTACTCTTTGGAAATGGTATACGAGACTATCACAGACTTAGCCTTTCTCTTTACCAATAGGTCAAACGACTTGACCATGGCTGATCCCTTTCAATTAGGAAGAGAAAGTTTTTAAGGACTTCCAGTGTCACCAATGTCAATGTCCAAATAGGTTTGGGAAGTAGATCTTCCAATCTAATTTGCTTTACCAATGCTCCAAATCATTGCTGATACAACATCAAGCAAACATGTAAGATCATTAAGGGTCATGTCATAGTCTGTTATCAGGAAGTGACTAAAGAACCCAGTCAATAGCCAACTTTCCGCAAGACTTTGACACCCGGCTCTCCCGTCTTGTCAATATGTGGCTTGACCTGTAAGATGTAAGCACATATAGACTTTGATTGCCAATAGGGATTGAGTCACTTGGAACTATTCATGTCTTGAAACTGGTGGGATAGGGAGAATTATAGAAGGAGGTGGAGGAAATGAAGTATGATTTCTAGTCCCATTAGTTCTCAATAAAGGGATTAGTCTTTCACCTTGATTGCATTTTGGGATATCATCTTCATTAGGAAGCTTGTTCCTAAAGATTTGGGAAGACCGTAGTTGTCTAAACTAGACATCTATAAGGGAGAAATTCAAGTTAGTTGGTTTAAAGTCCTTAATATAACACCCATTATGAAATATTAAGGCTAGGACCCAACAACCTATTTATAACTGGAAGAGGGATGCCATAATCCGAGTTATAAAATAGTTGAAGGTAGGTAAATGACGATTTACCAATTTCCACCATAAAAACGAAATATAATTAAGTTTTAATTGGATTTGAAACTCCTAGATCTTTTGAGATACATTGAACTTTAAATGGCATGTTTGAATCTCGATTGTACCCTCTCATGTTTGTGACTAGGATGCGAGGATCACAAACAAGGTGTGAATAACCATGCAAATTGACTTGGTACCCTTAACTCTATCACCTAATCGATGTGCCGGTTAACCACACATGCTCCATCGATATATAATAAAGTCAAGTTACCCTTTTCCACTCTTACTAGTCCTTATTAGTGTGCTGATTAACCACACACGCTCCACTAATGACTTGGTAAGGTATAAAGTGTAATTTCATGGGTTAGCACCTATTTCACATTTTCGTAAGTAACTAAGATTGGGAATTTATAAGTGTTTAGTTACTTAGTATTAATCATTATACTTTTAATGAAGGGATAATTATAGTCTTTTCCTACCCGTTCGGCTAGCGACCCTCCACCAGTCAAGGAAGTGGTGGGTGAGAGTGGACACCCATTAAACTGTCATTTTATAGGTAGTAACCTTATACCACCCCCCTTATAGACTGGCTTTGTGAATGAGGCCTACTAATGGTAAGATTGACATTATCTTATACATATCTATATAATTAAAATTATAATAATAGTATAAGGGTGTATTTTAAACATTTAAAATACTTGGTGGTTTAATCTATTAATTAAACTATACTCTTAGTTTAATTAAACTTAAACCATGTCTTTATGAAATCATTAACTCTTTTAATTAAACACTTTAATTAATTTAATGAAATCCATAAAGTTTGAATTTTAAATTTTAAAATTCTAAGGGTTCAATTTGGAATTAAAGTATACATGAAGAGTAACTTTAAAAGTTCCAAAACTTGAGGGCAAGTTTTGAAACTATTCAAGACTTTTCATTTCATAACTTATGAGTTTAATGTACATTAAAATGAAGACTCTTCGTTTTTATGTAACTCCTTATCTTTTAATAACAATTTTAAGTAAGTGACTTTTCAACATCCATAACTTGAGGACAAGTTATGTAGTCATAAAACCATTTAATGAAAAAGACTCTTCATTTTTATGTAACCTATGACACTTTTATGAGTTTTAAGATCCATAAATATGACTTTTCATATAACTTGAAGACAAGTTACAAAAACATATTTTATGAACTAACTCTAGATTAATTTGGATTGAAAGCAACTAAAACACAATTTTTTTCATTAATCTAAACTAAGTCATAAATCAAGGAAACATAAAACTCTTGGTAATCGATAATTTGAGGACAAGTTATGGACTCCATACAATTTCATTGATATCAAGAATTATACTGACAAACAATTTGCACATAATTCCTATGATCTACCAAAACTCATAAGCATGAACATTCATAATCAACAATTTTCAAGAATCATATAAACATATATTAAACTTGAAACTTTGATTATATCATTGAAATTGGTTTAACATAATCATTACCACATGAAAAATAGGTTTTATAAGTCCAAAACAGTTAAAGGTAATGATTCTAGACCAATTCCAACACCAAAAATCGAAGATATGTTGTTTGGGGGTCCAACTCGTCGAGTGCAAGAACAAACTCGACGAGCTGGATGAGTTTACACTTGGACTCGTCGAGTCCCTTCATGGACTCGGCGAGTCTGTTGTGCAGACAGCACCAAAATTCGATTTTCAGCCAATTTGCATCAAGTATAAGTGAAAACAAGCACCACCGTTGGGTTTTGAGCATTCTAACACTCCTATGGTGTATATGCAACCCTAAATACCTTGGATCTATGTTTTCTCTATTATACATGCAAATATCAATTTCCAAGGTATTTATCCTAACTACCATATTATGAACTACAAATAATATAAAATCTAGTAGAGTGACATACCTCTTTGTTGGTGCTTGATTCCATGTAGCTTGAGAGCCTAGTGCCCCAAGTGTGACACCTCAAATGGTTCACACAACATCATGAACACTTGGAATAACCATGAGAGAAATAATCACTTCATGAAATCGGCTAGCCTTCCATACATAGACCTAGTAGCCGATTTTGACAAGAATGATATGCTTATATAGTGTGACAGAACTAGGGTAAGCCCTAATTGCCATGGCTTTCCATTTCCTTGGATCCATGGGTTAAATACACCATGGAGCATCCTATGGGTTTTAGCCCAACTTGATAATCCATGGAGCATTAGCCCACTATATAAGCATGGATTATTTACACAATCAACCCATATATTTAATTAGTCTTCTTTTGATCACTTAATTAATTCTAGATTAATTCTTGATCAATACTAATTAAATAATCTTATTAATATATTAGAACTTATAATATATTAATAAACCTTAAGTGTTATTTCTCTCATTTTAGTCTATCCAAATGCATAATGCCATGAAACCCAAATGGGCCATGCCGGGTCGAGTCAAGTATATACCAATTATAGTTATGGACTCAGACACTAATCCAACAATAATACCTTCCGGCCACACATAATTACCACTCTAGGTAAGGTATAGTGAGAAAACTCACCTCATATGATGTCTAGTACGTCACGTGCTCAAATCCCCGAACTCGAAACAATGACCTAGCCCCCGCCTAATTACATAAAATATTTTCTCAAATCAATAACGGATCTCAAGGCTAGACCAATCCCTCCCTATGTTCTTTCAAATAGCTAAAAGATCATTTTACCCCTCTAATGGTCCAAAAGTCCATAATTAACCAAACCCTAAAAGTCAACGAAAGTCAACTATATGGAGTTACGTTGCGCGTACCAGCTCTGTACGTGGGGCGTACTCCATGGTCATCCAGAATCGGGGTACTCGACCCCCTACGCGGCGCGTACTGGAATTATGGCCAACGTAATGCCCATTTTCATACTTTCATAATTTTTGGTCTAAATAGATTAAGATATAAGCTCATATCTCAGATCTAGGCACTCTACTGTCTCTTAAGCCATAAAGTCAAAACCTTTAAGCATTTGCATGGCTGTAAAGGTCACCAATCACTTCAAGCACATACCCTCTTTCTCTATTAAGCCCTAATCGCATGTGTGACTTAATCTTAACGTCCAAGATTGGATTTTTATGGATCTACAACACAAAATATACTGAAATGGGGTAGATCCAGGTCCATGGAGTTCCTTTGCTCAAAAAGTCTCCACCTTTGGGACTTAAACCATAAAAATGCTCCTATATGGTGTTCAAAACAAAAGAGTGGTAAAGTTTGAAGCTTTTTACCTTTGTGAGAAGCTCTCCACTCAAGTAAGCTCAGATCTAAAAGCTTGGACTCCAATCCTTCCTCTTTAAGGCCCTCTCTTCTTCTTCACAAGCACATAAGGACACTTTCAAGCTCAAACACACACACACACATACACAAGTTGAGAACAAAGGTTAAGCTCCTTTAGGGTTTCACTCACTAGAAAATGGTGGTTGGGATGGAGGCCATAACATTCCTTTTATAGTGCCCAAGCTTCATTTAGGGTTTTGAGCCTGGATCCACTACGCCCGACATAGACTAAGGTACGCCCAACGTACCGAGTAAAGACCGCGTCCAATGCACGTTCATGAGTACGGGCAGCGTACTCTTCAGTACGCCCATTGTACTCACTTTCTATACTCTTCTTTTTTGGGGTTAAATTTGACAACTTGAAAAAGAAGAAGGGTTAAAGAGATATACCTAAATTTCAGGATGTTACAATGTGATTGGAATATAAATGTGTATAAGCATGAAAGAAAATGGAATCAATCGTAAGAATTTTGTGATGTTAGTATTACTGAGTACCCAAAATTTCCAACAATCGTGAGCATTATATTATTGTCTTGGGCTGCTCCATTAATGTCTGCAGGAAGGTGGTGATTTGTGAAAACTGAAAAGTAAATGTAATTACTTACAGACTTGAATACACCACTACCTGAAAATATGAACCCAATTGACATTGCTACCCTTGTGAAGTGCGACCTTGCGAGCCTTCCTCAACCATTAATCGCTCCAGACCTCCACATGGAGGACCTTTAAAGATGGTTGGCGATCTAACTGGAAAACAAAGGCAGCGACTCAGTGATGTACTCTCAAAAGAAGAAAGAGGCAAGACAGTCTTAGAGTGCTAGAGAGAGGTGAGATAGATTAAAAGCGGTGATACCTAGGTTAAATTGATTACAACGCGCAAGAACCCTATGAAGAACACGTTGCAAGGATGACTCAAAATCGGGGAAGCAGGTTATGTCTAAATCAAGAAAAATATGGAAGCAATTAAGAAAAAAATGATCTAGAGGCGGTGGGTCTATGATTCTTCTATGGTCAATTAGGAATAGAAAGACGCGAAGCATGTTCATGGGAGATTGAGGTGTCACCAAAATAAATAGAATATAGTAGATCTTTTTTTGGTTGCGACTCAATTGAAAATCGAATAGAGAAAAAAGCAGACACACAGGAACCCGAAGTAGCATTTCACTTGACACCAGTCTTAAAGTGGAGTAGCCCTAATCTTATGGCAGTGGGTCGGAGATGAGTTTAGAGGTTTTTTTGGTAGCGGTGGTACTTTTTAAGAATGGACAGAGTTAGAGCGAAGTCACTTGTGTCACAGCAGAATAAAAACCACCCATAACATCCATAAAAATCAGGCCAATTTAAAACTTTTTAAATATCCAAAATACCATTAATTATTACAAAGTGTTTTCAAAATAGTTTAAGCATCAGAGTATCCAAGAAATCCAAATCAAAATATGAGGAAGTGTACAGTCACGCCTTCGCCTTCCCACGGTCATCCGCTGAACCTGAAACAATAAACTGAAACTGTAAGCTCGATGGCTTAGTGAGTTATGTCACACCCCAAAACCGATAATGGCGGAATACGTTTCGGGGTGGATGACGTAGTGAACAGTATCATCACAATTGCATAATAGTAGAAACAAGAAACATACAACCATAGCATTACATAGTGAATTTAATTACAAGTGTGTTTTGTAATGTTTAACAATCCCCCAAAAGTAAATCAAAAATAAGAGATGGGTCTTGTGTGCTCCACCTTCTCCAAAATGCCGCGTCTGTACCTGTCTATCTTTGACCTGAAGATACAACTTATTTTGAAAACGATTATCAGCATAAAGCTGGTGAGTTCATAAGAGTTTAGTGTGAGTTTTTTTTTTGTATACAAAGCATTAGTGCAAAAAATGTATCATTTATATTCACAAGTAGAGGTGCAAACTTCCTTTAGTGAAAGGTACTTACTTACTTCGGGATGTAGTTTAACATTTAGTGTAGTATTTTAGAGTAGTTGTAGAGTATTCCTTGTATATCACTAATTGTGAGGATAATAGAGGTTCCCATGACCTTCCCAGTCATGCACAGTATAGTGAAGTAGTGGCATCCCTGGGCCTGCATGGCGCGGACTGAGATTATCAGTCGGGATGTAATAGCGTCTGCCCCGTATAGATCTATACATGTTGAGTCGTCTCCCTGCTGGAAAACTCCGGGCGTAGTGGATAGCGAATAGAGTATCTCGTAGCGGGTTAGTGTATTATTGTTTGTTTAGTGTTTTCTCTATTGTTATAGTGTAGTAATCTTTTAGTATTGATCATAGTGTATTCTCTTACTAGTGTATCGTCTAGTAATAGTGAGTGTTATAGTGTAGATAGTAATGACTTTAGCGACTAGTAGCTGTAGCAACCGTAACCATACCTATTATGGTTATCTTAGTGGGGATGGTTCCTGGCACGTTAGTGACTTTAGCATTAAGTGAAAGCAGTAACATTCGTATCCCATACTGATATACAGATTATATAACTAAGAAGTCAACGATAGTCGGACAGATAACTACTACCCTAAGCCCACAATCAAACAAGAACAGGAAATAAGGTGAGATATCGGTCCTAAGTCCTCCAAGACTTACTTATATAAATATATCAAAGTGGTTACATTTTATAAGTAAATTGATTAAATAAAGGTATTTTTCCAAAAGAACATTTAAAATCTGATTCACTGTTTAAAAATAGTTTGAAAAGGGTGAAACCCGTTTATAAGGCATAGGGACAAATCACATGTGATTTGAACTAAGGGTAGTGAATCACATGTGATTAATCCTTGTAACTCGGAAATCATTCTGTAAAACTTTACATAAACATTTATAAGCAACTTGTATCTCCCCCCCTCCCCCCCTAAAACATTTAAAACATTTGAAAGGTTCATTAAAGGGGTATGAACTCACCTGAAATCGCGGAAATCGGGTAAATCGGGTAAAAGTGTCGATTGAGCGTTTGGTACCAAATAACCACTTGAGCACCTTTTAGGACCCTAATGTCATATGAAATATGTATTTTACAAGAAGTTAATCATCTTATGCTTTTCATTATAGTATTTGGACATTCTAGCATCGTTTTAAGGGTTTTAAGGCCTAGAAAGGGTTCCCGGGAGTGGTACAAGGCCATGAATGATTTACGGGAGGGTCCATGAGCTCACTCCCTTGGAGTTTATGGCCCAAAGGCCATCCTTTGGGAGTTTACGGCCGTAAGCCCCCTAGGCTTGGCCGTAAACTCTTGTGACACTCCAAAATGTATGTTTAGGGCCTTATATCACTTCCTTAATTTAATGGTATGTGTTTTGGACTAAGAGGGAGGGATTAAACTCTAAATGTGTGACATTTTTGGGGAGTTTACGGCCAAGACTTGTTCTTGGGCCGTAAACTCCAATAAATCCTTCAAGATGTATGTTTTAATGGTACAACATGGTCTCATACACCTTAGATAAATCCTAGAAGGCCCTATAATGAGTTTTGGGACAATTTGGCATGAACTTTTGGGGAGTTTACGGCCCAAGAACATCCTTGGCCGTAAACTCTTCATTTTGCCTCCAAATGTGAAGTTTAATGGTACAACACACCTCCAAAGGCCTTAGCTAAATTCCTTACATGCATTTGAGTGGTTTAGGGACTTGTTTGACACAACTTTTTGGGTGTTTACGGCCCAAGCTTAAGCTAGGCCGTAAACTCCTCATTTTGTCCTCAAATGGTGTTGTTTGATGTACTTAAACGTTTACTAGTGTCAAGGCTAAAATACTAAACACCCTAGATGAGTTTTTGGGACTTAAATCCAAGATTTTTGGGGTGTTTAAGGTGTTTACGGCCTAAGCACAAGCTTGGGCCGTAAACTCCTTTTTAAGCAACAAATCCTTGTGTTTTAGTGTCCAAACTCTTCTAGATATATGCCTTAATTAGTATACTAGCTTGAAAGGAGGAAAAACATGATCTTTGGCATGATTTTGGGGGTTTACGGCCTAAGGAGCTTCTTAGGCCGTAAACTCCTCTTTGGTCCTTGATTTCTATGATTTTGGCCCCCAAAATTCAATGAAGCATGACTAGATTAAGATAGAGGATGAGTACTTACGTTTGGAAGTCGGAAATTTGCGGAATCGGGGTAGATTTCGAGTCTAGAGAGAGAAAGTAGAGAGAGAGAGTGGGTGTGTGGTAAAAGAGTATTCAAATGATGTGTACACTCATTTCATATGTCTCGGGTATCGCACCCGATACACGGCTACCCGATGTTTAAAGTTAACTGGGTTAAAACTTTTTACCCGGGTGAAGTGGTTGGAAAGGTAATACAACTCTATTAGGTTAAACGGGGTTAACACATACGAGTTATATTTCTTATGATAATATCAAGCCATGCATAAATTTAGATATTCGGATATTGACGATCCCAAATATTACATAAAATAACGTATAGTGACACGTTCCGTTAGTGAAAACGGGATTTGTAACGGGAATAGATTTGGGGTTGTCACATCATCCCCCCGTTAGGGGAATTTCGTCCCGAAATTTAGAATACAACAGATACGCTACTACAATATTACTAAGCAAAGAGATGAGGATATTTGAGTTTCATTTGATCCTCGCGCTCCCAAGTGATTTCCGGTCCTCGCTTAGCGTTCCACCGAACCTTCACAATTGGGATGCGGCTTTGTTTCGTCCGTTTTACTTCACGATCCAAAACCTCCGCAGGTTCTTCCACGAAGTTGAGGCTCTCATTGATCTCGATCTCATCGAGGGGGATCACAAGAGTCTCATCAGACAGACATTTCTTCAAGTTTGAGACGTGGAAAGTAGGATGTATGTTACTTAGCTCGCGGGGTAAGTTTAGTTAGTAAGCTACAGGGCCGATTCTAGCAAGAATCTCAAAAGGCCCTATGTACCTTGGGTTTAACTTTCCACGCTTCCCAAAGCGTATCGTTCCTTTCCAGGGCGAGACCTTCAGGAGGACTCGGTCTCCCACCTGGAATTCCAAGGGTTTTCTTCGTTTGTCGGCGTAGCTTTTCTGTCGATCCCTAGCGGCTTTTAGTTGTTCACGTATCTGTACAATCTTCTCGGTCGTCTCTCGAATGATCTCTGGACCAGTGAGGGTACTGTCAGGAACTCGTCCTTTAGCTAACTGAGTGTCTCCCACCTCGGCCCAGCACAACGGGGATCTGCACTTCCGGCCATAGAGGGCTTCAAATGGAGCTGCCTTGATGCTCGTATGATAACTATTGTTGTAGGAAAACTCCACAAGGGGTAAGTGTGTATTCCACAATTTCCCGAAGTCGATCACACAAGCTCGCAGCATGTCTTCCAATGTTTGGATCGTCCTCTCACTTTGCCCGTCAGTCTGCAGATGGTAGGCTGTATTCATGTCCAACCTCGTCCCTAGTGCCTTTTGTAATGATTGCCAAAATCTAGAGGTGAATCTATTATGTCTGTCTGATATAATAGATATAGGGACGCCATGCAATCGCACTATTTCTCTTATATAAGTCCTAGTAAGTTTTTCCATCTTGTCCGTCTCCTTGATGGGTAGAAAGTGGGCAGACTTGGTCAACCTGTCAACGATGACCCAAATGGTATCTAATCCACCTGCTGTCTTGGGCAGCTTGGTGATAAAGTCCATTGTGATTCGCTCCCACTTCCATTCTGGTATTTCCGGTTGTTGGAGGAATCCTGATGGCTTTTGACATTCTACTTTGACCTTCGCGCAAGTAAGGCACTTACTTACGACGGTAGCGATCTTCGCTTTCATGTTCGGCCACCAGTATAGCTTTTTGAGATCCAGATACATCTTATCTGAACCCGGATGGACGGAGTAACGAGTGTTGTGTGCTTCCCTCATAACCAAATCTCTGAAACCTCCATGGCGTGGAGTCCAGATTCGGTCCATAAAGTAATAGGTTCCGTCACCCTTAACCTCCAGATTTTTATCCATTCCGTGCAGGGATTCTCCCGTCATGTTTCCAGGCTTTAAAGCTTCCAGCTGAGCCTCTTTGATCTGCGTGGATAGATGTGAATGTATAGTCATTGTCAACGACTTGGTCCTTCGTCCGGAATATTCGTTTCTGCTCAGGGCGTCAGCTACTACGTTGGCTTTCCCCGGATGATACCTAATTTCACAGTCGTAATCGTTAAGTAACTCAACCCATCGACGCTGTCTCACGTTGAGTTCTTTTTGGTTTAGTATATGTTGGAGGCTTTTATGATCTGTGTACACCATGCTCTTCGTCCCATACAAGTAGTGTCTCCAGATTTTTAGTGCGAAGACGACCGCTCCGAACTCGAGGTCGTGAGTAGTGTAGTTCACTTCATGGTTCTTTAGTTGTCTCGAGGCATAGGCGATAACCTTGCCTTGTTGCATCAAGACACAACCGAGCCCCTGATTGGATGCATCACAGTATACGACGAAATCTTCTGTCCCTTCGGGAAGGGATAATACTGGTGCGGTGCATAGGGCTCGCTTCAGGGTCTAAAATGCCTTCTCCTGTTTCTCTTCCCAGTCGAATGTTACCTTCTGTGTTAACGTGGTGAGAGGCTTTGCAATCCGAGAGAAATTCTGGATGAACCGACGGTAGTAGCCAGCGAGGCCTAGAAATTGACGAATTTCCGTAGGCGTCTTTGGTGCTGACCAGTTCTCAATAGCTTTGATTTTGGAGGGGTCCACGTGAATTCCGTCTTCACTGACCACGTGCCCTAAGAATTCAACTCTCCGGATCCAAAACTCGCACTTAGAGAACTTCGCATACAACTTCTCGGATCGCAGGGTTTCCAGGACTAATCGTAAATGATTTCTGTGCTCTTCCTCGCTTCGAGAGTAGACGAGTATGTCGTCAATAAAGACAATGAAGAACTGATCTAGATATGGACGACATACCCTATTCATCAAGTCCATGAATACTGCGGGCACGTTAGTCAGTCCAAAGGGAATCACTACGAACTCAAAGTGCCCGTAGCGGGTTCGGAAGGCTGTCTTTGGAACATCTTCCTCTAGCACCCGTAACTGATGATACCCCGATCTAAGATCAATCTTGGAGAAGTAACTTGCTCCTTGGAGTTGGTCGAATAGGTCGTCGATACGAGGGAGAGGATAGCGATTTTTGATCGTGAGTTTATTGAGTTCCCTATAATCGATGCACATTCAAAATGACCCATCCTTTTTCTTCACGAACAAGACCGGAGCTCCCCAAGGTGAGAAGCTCGGTCTTATAAAGCCCTTGCTGAGCAGTTCGTTGAGTTGACCGGATAGTTCTTGCATTTCGGCGGGCGCTAGACGGTAGGGCGACTTAGCTACGGGGGTAGCTCCTGGGATTAGGTCGATTCTGAATTCAACCTGTCGTTTGGGAGGTAGGCCTGGAAGATCCTCTGGGAAGACATCAGGAAAATCGCATACTACAGGAATGTCTTTTGGATCTCTCGATTTCTGGTTAGTGTCGACAACGTGAGCAAGAAAGACGCGATATTCCTTGCACAAGTATTTCTGAGCCTGGATACTAGAGATGATACGATGGTTTGTACTTGGCTTATCTCCGTATATCAATAGGGTCTCTCGATTCGGAAAGTTCAGGCGAATGGCTTTCTCGGAGCATAGGATATCGGCGTAGTGAAAGCTTAACCAATCCATACCAACAATGACATCGAAATTTTTGATTGAGACTGGTATAAGATCGATTAAAAAGGGGTGATCATCTAACGTGAGAGTACAACCTATATAGATTTCATTAGAGCTTTCTGTCTTCCCATTAGCCATTTCTACGACGAATGTTTCTTTTAGTGGTTGAGGGGTTTGTTTGAGTAAGTGTTTAAAGTTTTGATTTATGAAGCTTCTTTCTGCACCACTATCGAATAAGACACAGGCATAAGAGTTGTTGAGAAGAAACGTACCCGTGACCACCGTGGGATCAGCTACCGCTTCATTGTGACCGATAGCAAGTAACCTTCCAGTTCCCCCAGCATTTGCAGCCTTCGGACAGTTCTTCTTAAAATGGCCCGCTTCACCGCAGCCATAACAAGTCGGGGTCACTCCCGTACCAGGAACCTGTGTGATAGGTTTGGGAGGGGCCTTGCAAAATCGGACAGTATGGCCCTTTCGTCCGCAGTTGGAACATTGCAATTCACGGCAAGGACCGTTGTGGTGAAAAGGGCACTTGGGACACTTAGGCAAGTTTCCACTGTAAGCCTTCGGTGGGGCTGGAGCAGCTGGTGCGGCTGGGATGGTGGCAGCATGGACTGCCACAATTTGCTGATCCTTGGAGGCGGTTTGAGTTTTCTTGCCTTTCTTCTTGTCCCATCGTTTCCTCTTTCTATCAGATGATCCTGATGGTGCAGTGGTTGTTGTGGTTGTTGTTGCTGGAGTGGAGGAGATTTCGTGGTTGATCAGACTCTGGGCCAATTCCTTGGCGCTGTCGAAAGTGGTAGGGCGTGAGGCCAGAACATTTCCTCGATACGGGGGCACTAAACCCCAGATGTAACGTTCAATCTTCTTGCTTTCAGAGGGGATCATGTTGGGACACATAGCCGCCAAGTCGCAAAACCTGGCCGTATAAGCCGTTATGTCGGTCCCCTTCATCTTGAGGTTCCAGAGTTCTTCCTCAAGCTTCTGAACTTCACCCCTAGGGCAGTACTCTCCTCTCATAAGATCTTTTAGAGTGTCCCAGCCCATGGCATTAGCTGTGACCAAGGAGAGTGCGTTGACATGGCCATTCCACCATGACAAAGCCCTGTCAGTGAGGGTAGCGGTAGCGAACTTGATTTTGCTCTCTTCGGGACAAGAGCACATTTCGAATACAACTTCGGTTCTTTCGAACCATTGGGACAATGCCAGAATTCCTCCGGTACCATCAAAGAAAGCAGGTTTACAATTCATGAAGTCTTTATAAGTGCATCCCTGCACTCGTTGGTGGACTTCACCAAATCTAGAATTTCCACCGCTCGCATCACCCGAGTTCATTTGGGCCATGGTTGCTGTTACAGCCGCAGTCACAGCCGTTTGGAACAACACCGGATCGAACTGAGGAGGAGGAGGTGGTGGAGGAGGGGTTTGAGTTTCAGGTCTTCCTCTGCTGGGACGCTTTCGTGGAGGCATCCTTCACTGGAAGATCATAGAAATGATAGCAATAGTAAGAGCCTATTGCGAATATGAATAGAGCGTTTCGTGGATTTAAATCAACATAATCCAAGATCAGGGTAAGGGTTATAGCAATAGAGAAATCATCTGCCAATATAATGGTATTAATGATGCAGCACAAGATCATGAAAATTGACCTAGCAGTAGGTCTTACATCATACCATAGAGAAAATGTTGATAGTTTAGAGGTTCAGCTAGAGTACTTTTAAACTACGAATGTTTACAGACAAGAGACCTACGGAACATAGAGATAAAAGGCTAGTCCTTTAAACAAAAGAGTGAAGTAACTAGATGTCTCCTACTGGCGACGGTTGCTAGTTGGGCGAATCCTCAGATCCACTAATTGACGCATAACTTCTTGAAGGTGTCGATCATGAGTCCTTTGGCGTGCTCGGAGTTCCCTAACTTCAGCTCGGGATGCAGCCAGCTGGTGCTGCAGAGCCTCGTTGGTCCTCCTTGTCCTGTCCATGGCTTCCTCGAGTTGGTGAATGCGAACAGTATTGAGGTTCGAGTTGGCATCCACTTCTACAACTCGACCAATGGCAGCTTGACTTTGCTCAACATTCCTGGCAATCCTTCGGATCATGATGGGCAGAACCCGATCCGCCGATCCTCCTTCGCTTATGTTGTAAAAACTTCGGTCTCCATTGTAAGGCAAAGGCTGACCCTTCTCCTCGCTCCATCGACGCAAGGATATTGCCCACATAGGAGTGGGGCCCTGAAATGCCGGTCGGGGGTTAGGGTTCGGGGCTTCAGGAGGTTGGTTGTTGACTTCTGGCTCGGAGCTCGAGCTATCCGAGAAGCCTTCAGCATGATGATCATCCAAAGGAATAGGGTGATCGTCGTCGGACTCCTCTTCGAGCCATCCTCCATTGCCCTGGTTCGGAAAGTACGGGTCACCGGGTAGGTGGAAGCCAGCCATGCTATCTACGCGAGAAAGGGGGAAAAGAAGATTAATAGACGTACTATTCTAAGGTACTTATAGGAAGAATCATTACTAGTTGACCCAATACTTGCATAGTGCATACCGATTACATGTAACCGAAGCAAGATAGTCCTTCGAATAAACCACCCTAACTCCAGACCCCCAATCAAACAAGAACAGGGAATGAAGCAAAGGCTGTAGATTCTGAGTCTATAGCGCCCTAATCACATGTAATCGTGGTGTATCCACTTAGCAACTATTGTCCTACTAGTAACGACCCTTTTTGTTAACACATACGTATAATCTAGAGATACATAATACTCCTATAGTATTCTTATGTTAGCGTTATTGTGGTATTGTTGGTAAGTTTTAGACTTGTTGGAACATCACAATCGAACTTAGGCACATGCTAGTCACTCTCAGGAAAACGTAGTTGATCAGGCTACATCATCCTGAATGTGACTATATGTCTCTAAACCCAATTGCGCTGCCCAACAATCTTAATACTTTCGTTTTGTTCTAGGACAATACTGCTTCCTGTGTTTTATAGTGATGTGTGTATATATATACTTAGATCTTTTAGATACTTAACAGTATATATTTTTAGTCAGAGTGTTTTAGTCCCGAAGTGTTTATAGTTCGTATATCTTTTATAGGTTGATATACTTGATTCACTATAAACAATGCTCTGATACCAATCTGTCACACCCCAAAACCGATAACGGCGGAATACGTTTCGGGGTGGATGACGTAGTGAACAGTATCATCACAATTGCATAATAGTAGAAATAAGAAACATACAACCATAGCATTACATAGTGAATTTAATTACAAGTGTGTTTTGTAATGTTTAACAATACCCCAAAAGTAAATCAAAAATAAGAGATGGGTCTTGTGTGCTCCACCTTCTCCAAAATGCCGCGTCTGTACCTGTCTATCATTGACCTAAAGATACAAGTTATTTTGAAAACAATTATCAGCATAAAGCTGGTGAGTTCATAAGAGTTTAGTGTGAGTTTTTTTTTTGTATACAAAGCATTAGTGCGAAAAATGTATCATTTATATTCACAAGTAGTAGAAACTTAGAAAAATCCCATATTTTTCCAGAAAATACATTTTAAGTGACAATCTGTGAAAAGTATGCATTCTTTATTTCTTTGAAACCGTTTATAGTAAAGTATATTGGCAAATCTCCAAATAATAAATGTGATAGAATAGGTTAAGCCTGAAATCGGTGATAGAGGTGCAAACTTCCTTTAGTGAAAGGTACTTACTTACTTCGGGATGTAGTTTAACATTTAGTGTAGTATTTTAGAGTAGTTGTAGAGTATTCCTTGTATATCACTAATTGTGAGGATAATAGAGGTTCCCATGACCTTCCCAGTCATGCACAGTATAGTGAAGTAGTGGCATCCCTGGGCCTGCACGGCGCGGACTGAGATTATCAGTCGGGATGTAATAGCGTCTGCCCCGTATAGATCTATACATGTTGAGTCGTCTCCCTGCTGGAAAACTCCGGGCGTAGTGGATAGCGAATAGAGTATCTCGTAGCGGGTTAGTGTATTATTGTTTGTTTAGTGTTTTCTCTATTGTTATAGTGTAGTAATCTTTTAGTATTGATCATAGTGTATTCTCTTACTAGTGTATCGTCTAGTAATAGTGAGTGTTATAGTGTAGATAGTAATGACTTTAGCGAGTAGTAGCTGTAGCAACCGTAACCATACCTATTATGGTTATCTTAGTGGGGATGGTTCCTAGCACGTTAGTGACTTTAGAATTAAGTGAAAGCAGTAACATTCGTATCCCATACTGATATACAGATTATATAACTAAGAAGTCAACGACAGTCGGACAGATAACTACTACCCTAAGCCCACAATCAAACAAGAACAGGAAATAAGGTGAGATATCGGTCCTAAGTCCTCCAAGTCTTACTTATATAAATATATCAGAGTGGTTACATTTTATAAGTAAATTGATTAAATAAAGGTATTTTTCCAAAAGAACATTTAAAATCTGATTCACTGTTTAAAAATAGTTTGAAAAGGGTGAAACCCGTTTATAAGGCATAGGGACAAATCACATGTGATTTGAACTAAGGGTAGTGAATCACATGTGATTAATCCTTGTAACTCGGAAATCATTCTGTAAAACTTTACATAAACATTTATAAGCAACTTGTATCTCCCCCCCCCCTAAAACATTTAAAACATTTGAAAGGTTCATTAAAGGGGTATGAACTCACCTGAAATCGCGGAAATCGGGTAAATCGGGTAAAAGTGTCGATTGAGCGTTTGGTACCAAATAACCACTTGAGCACCTTTTAGGACCCTAATGTCATATGAAATATGTATTTTACAAGAAGTTAATCATCTTATGCTTTTCATTATAGTATTTGGACATTCTAGCATCGTTTTCGGGGTTTTAAGGCCTAGAAAGGGTTCCCGGGAGTGGTACAAGGCCATGAATGATTTACAGGAGGGTCCATGAGCTCACTCCCTTGGAGTTTATGGCCCAAAGGCCATCCTTTGGGAGTTTACGGCCGTAAGCCCCCTAGGCTTGGCCGTAAACTCTTGTGACACTCCAAAATGTATGTTTAGGGCCTTATATCACTTCCTTAATTTAATGGTATGTGTTTTGGACTAAGAGGGAGGGATTAAACTCTAAATGTGTGACATTTTTGGGGAGTTTACGGCCAAGACTTGTTCTTGGGCCGTAAACTCCAATAAATCCTTCAAGATGTATGTTTTAATGGTACAACATGGTCTCATACACCTTAGATAAATCCTAGAAGGCCCTATAATGAGTTTTGGGACAATTTGGCATGAACTTTTGGGGAGTTTACGGCCCAAGAACATCCTTGGCCGTAAACTCTTCATTTTGCCTCCAAATGTGAAGTTTAATGGTACAACACACCTCCAAAGGCCTTAGCTAAATTCCTTACATGCATTTGAGTGGTTTAGGGACTTGTTTGACACAACTTTTTGGGTGTTTACGGCCCAAGCTTAAGCTAGGCCGTAAACTCCTCATTTTGTCCTCAAATGGTGTTGTTTGATGTACTTAAACGTTTACTAGTGTCAAGGCTAAAATACTAAACACCCTAGATGAGTTTTTGGGACTTAAATCCAAGATTTTTGGGGTGTTTAAGGTGTTTACGGCCTAAGCACAAGCTTGGGCCGTAAACTCCTTTTTAAGCAACAAATCCTTGTGTTTTAGTGTCCAAACTCTTCTAGATATATGCCTTAATTAGTATACTAGCTTGAAAGGAGGAAAAACTTGATCTTTGGCATGATTTTGGGGGTTTACGGCCTAAGGAGCTTCTTAGGCCGTAAACTCCTCTTTGGTCCTTGATTTCTATGATTTTGGCCCCCCAAATTCAATGAAGCATGAGTAGATTAAGATAGAGGATGAGTACTTACGTTTGGAAGTCGGAAATTTGCGGAATCGGGGTCGATTTCGAGTCTAGAGAGAGAAAGTAGAGAGAGAGAGAGTGGGTGTGTGGCAAAAGAGTATTCAAATGTTGTGTACACTTATTTCATATGTCTCGGGTATCGCACCCGATACACGGCTACCCGATGTTTAAAGTTAGCTGGGTTAAAACTTTTTACCTGGGTGAAGTGGTTGGAAAGGTAATACAACTCTATTAGGTTAAATGGGGTTAACACATACGAGTTATATTTCTTATGATAATATCAAGCCATGCATAAATTTAGATATTCGGATATTGACGATCCCAAATATTACATAAAATAACGTATAGTGACACGTTCCGTTAGTGAAAACGGGATTTGTAACGGTAATAGATTTGGGGTTGTCACAAGTTACCCCTAAAATACCCATAAAATAACAAACCACATATTATGGGTCCAATCATCCATCGGGATGGAATACCCCGGGCCCTCAACCATCAGGTTGGAATACCCACATGCTACGAGTCTAATCATCATCGGGATGGAATACTCTCGGCCCATAACCATCAGGTGGGAATGCCCATACACAATACATATATAACAGATACTATAGATCCAATCATCCTTTGGGATGGAATAGCCCAGGGCCTCAACCATCGGGTTGGAATTCCAATATACTATACATATATAACAGATACTATGGGTCCAATCATCCGTCGGGATGGAATACCCCAGGCCCTTAACCATCGGGTTGGAATGCCCCTCATAACTAATCAAACATGTGCACCTATATCAGATAATCATATAACAGTCTATAAAGACAACATACTAGGGTCCTATCATCCTCGGGATGGAATACCCTCAACTATGTCACACCCCCAAACCAGGCGGCGGAAACGTTCGGGGGCTGTCGTGACTCAATTGAATACCATAACATTGAATATATATGAAACGTAACAACATTCGTCACCATGCATTAATATAGTACAACCAGTAGAGTTTACATGAAGTACATTGTTTAAACATTACATTCCCAAAATAAATTGTTCGATTCGTACATAAATAAACTGCAAGCCATCACTGAATATGATTTCCTTTGATTCACTGGTTCCCTGAGAATACAAGTATTTTGAAAAACATCAACATATGAAATGTTGGTGAGTTCATAAGTTGTATTTGAAAAACAATGTTTCGTATCGTTTGAAAACCACCAGAAAATCCGATATTTTCTGAAAAGAGAAGCTTTTGAAAACGTTTGTGAAGATCCATAAGTATGCTTGTTTGTTTCTATACTTGTAAAAAAATTGTGCATTGAAGTTGTATGTATTTCGAATCTGTATGTATTGAAAAACCCTAGGAAAACCCGATGTTTTCCTAATTCTTTGAATTCCATGAATTTACATTGAAACCATTGCAACGCATGAAGTTATCATTACCAGACGACATTGGATTATGATTATCTGCTACAAACACGCGTTACACAAACGACTCGTCTATAGCAATACTAACGATCCCGTAGGCATCGTCCGTACTAATCACGTTATCCAACCGCCCTGACTACGTGTAGTCCCACATCCGAAGAGAAAGAGGACACGAAGGCCTCGATGACTCCATTAGCCGGTTGGGGATAAAAAGGTACGAGGGGTCCCAGACCCGCCTCGCATAAAAGGCAGACTCTACTAGCGACACTAAAGGACCCTTGGGGACCAGTAGTCTACAAGCCATTGAAAATCCGGTTACGTCGTGTCGGATCGGTAAAACCCAACACTTCGTAAGATTGAAGTCTTTGGGCCTTAAGATCAGGTCGTCGGGCTAGCTAGGCTCAACGAACAAGATTTTACACTTGTGGGGCCCAAAGATAGTGCGTAGACGTCTGTGCACATTCGCATGTATAATGAATTCCAAATCGTTAGTTGTATGAATGGTAGTGTTGTAGTATCGTAGTGTCGTCGTGTTAGTAGTTTCAGATTTTTATTGGTTCGAGTCCGAACCAATTCGTTTAACAACGACTTTTGGTGTTGTAATGTATTGTATTTTGTCAATAGTCGTGGTACCATTATTTGGTCAAATTGCATGTATTGAATTAGTCTTGAAAATTTTCTGTTTTCAGCCCCTCCTTGTTTGTAAAATTTACTTTTTCAACCCTTTATTCAAATACTTTCCGGTTTGGTCCTTAAATCAATTTTCTTGACATTTTAACACCAAAAATTATTGAAATAAATATTTTCCAGCATATTTTTCATGGAAAACAGCTTAAGTCCCTGAAATTTCAGTTTTCTCGGTTATAACCCTTCTTTTTCGCAAGTTTGACAATTTTGGCCCAAATTGTAAAATTTTTGCAACTTTGGTCCTTTTTAATTTAAAAAGCATTTTAAACCTTTGAAAAGGACTTGGATCACTTATGGTCCACTGTTTTACAGAAAATCACAGTTTTGGCCCTCCAAAACAGAAAAATTCGCATAATGGGCCTCATTGGGCCGAAATTGTCATTTTTAGCCCATTAAGCTTGAAATTTATATTTTTAATTCTCTAAATGAGTATATTTCCAGAAATTGTTTTATTGAAACTGTTTTGACACACTTCATCCATCAGAATTCGTGATATGTCAATTTGGGCCCTTAATTTTGTATTTTTCACATTTTAGGCCCAAAATTTGTGTTTTTAGCCCAAAGAAAATTGTTACTAAACCACTTAGCTATTTTTCTTGAAACACTTGGTATGTAGAAATACATTTGATGCTAAAATCATTTAACATAAGATATATCTCGGTTTTGAGGGGTTTTTATGGCTAGATCCAACATTATAGCACACAAAAGCATACATGTAAGCATGGAAATTATACAAGGCATACAAAACACATATAGATCTACACTTTCACTTGTATTCCCCCCCCCCCCCCCCCCCCACAAAACTCATGAAAACAGAAAATAGGGGTATGAAACTCACCTTGGGTTTGGGGGCTCGGTTTTGCAAAGAAAATGGAAGGAAAATGAAGTGATTTTCGGCCTTAGCACCCTTCCTTGGTAGATCTCGAGTTTGGTGACTTCTAAGGTGTATGATCACAATTTGGAATAGATTTAGAAGAGGTTTTTGATGGAATGAAATAGCTAGATCATATATATAAGTAAAAACTTACCTAAGATGATGATTAACTTGCAATATCCTCTTGAGAGCTCCTAATTTTTGAGATTTTTGGAGTGGGAGGAAGGAGTGTTCTTGAGTGATCTAGAGAGAATTTGTGAGAGATTTGTGAATGTGTGTGTGTGTGTTTCGGCCGAGAGTGAGACGGAGGAGAGAAGAGAAGTGATTTTGAAGTGATGTGCATGGAGGTATGTGAGATATTTTGCATGGAAGTCCTTTGGATAACAATGATGTGGCACAACAAGTCAACTCTTCCATCCTCTTGGGCTTGTGCATTTGGGCCGAGAATTTAGAAAGAAAAGGAAAAATTTGGGCCTTTGCCCCTAAGCCCAACATTAGTGTTAATCTTGAGTATGTTTTAAATCTAAAGAAATGTGGTAGGATTTTCATATTTTTATTGGACTAGTTTAGGTTATTCATGTATCAAGGCTTTTAATTCATTTCATTCTAGGTCCAACATAGCCCAAAATGTTGAAACAAATAGATGTGGGTCCAATTAGAGCCCATTTAAGAGTTCTAAACCCAAGATAGTCAAATTGGAAGTTTATTGGTCCATTAGGTCCAATAAGGAAGTTCTAGTCCAAAATGGACCTAAGTAAGAACTTCTAGGGTTTCTAATTGTTTGGTGACTATTTGTAGTACTTGTATGATGTATTTGATTGAAGTTTTTGATGTCATAATCATAGGTGTTACACACGTTCTTAAGTTTTTGATTCACGTTAGCTTGAATGTATAGTTTACAAGACACAAAATTTCCAGTTGTGACATCATCCCCCCGTTAGAGGGAATTTCGTCCCGAAATTCTGTTTGAAAGCTAGATTTGAGACTGCTAGAATAGGTGAGGGTACTTTTGCTTCATTTGGTCTTCGCGTTCCCAAGTGAATTCTGGCCCACGCTTCGCATTCCACCGTACCTTCACGATTGGGATGCGGCTCTGTTTAGTACGCTTCACCTCCCTGTCCATGATTTCGACTGGTTCTTCGACGAACAGGAGATTCTCATTGATTTTGATTTCGTCAAGCGGAATAACAAGGGTTTCGTCTGATAGGCACTTCTTTAGGTTTGAGACATGGAACACGGGGTGTACACCGTTTAGCTCCGCGGGTAGTTGTAGTCTGTAGGCTACCGGACCTATTCGGGCGACGATTTCGAAAGGTCCAATGTATCGCGGGTTCAGCTTTCCCCGTTTTCCGAAACGTATAACCCCTTTCCAGGGTGAGACCTTCAACAATACTCGATCAACGACCTGGAATTCTAAGGGCTTTCGCCTTTTGTCAGCATAGCTCTTTTGTCGGTCGCGCGATGCTTGTAATCGAGCTTTGATCTGGACAATCTTTTCTGTGGTTTCGCGAATGATTTCCGGTCCCGTTAGTGCCCTGTTTGACGTATGCGTTTTTGCTAGCTGGGTGTCACCTACTTCCGCCCAACATAACGGTGATCTACATTTACGCCCGTACAGTGCTTCGAAAGGAGCCACCTTGATGCTCGAATGGTAACTATTGTTATATGAAAACTCGATCAACGGTAGGTGGGTATCCCAAGACTTTCCAAAGTCTATCACACATGCACGAATCATGTCTTCAAGCGTTTGAATGGTTCGTTCACTTTGACCGTCCGTTTGTGGGTGATATACGGTGCTCATATCGAGATGAGTACCCATTGCCTTGTGGAGTGACTGCCAAAAGCGCGACGTGAATCTACTGTCCCTATCCGAGATGATAGATTTTGGCACTCCATGGAGCCTTACGATTTCTCGTAGGTACAAACGCGTCAGTCTCTCCATCTTGTAGGACTCTTTGATTGGTAGGAAATGGGCGGATTTCGTCAGTATGTCGATTATTACCCATATGGTGTCCAGTTCATCCGACGTCTTGGGCAGCTTGGTCACGAAGTCCATAGAAATCCCCTCCCATTTCCACTCAGGGATTGCCGGTTGCTGTAACAATCCTGAAGGTTTCTGGTACTCCACCTTTACTTTGGCGCACGTAAGGTACTTACCAACATAGGTCGCGATTTCCGCCTTCATGTTAGGCCACCAATAGTGTTGTTTAATGTCCAAATACATCTTGTCCGATCCAGGATGAATGGAGTATCGTGTCTTGTGGGCTTCCTTCATAACGGTCTCCCTAAATCCTCCGATTTTTGGGACCCAAATACGGTTCATGAAGTAGTATACCCCATTCTCTCTTGCCTCTAGGTTCTTTTCCATCCCGCGCAATGCCTCGCTAATTCTATTTTCTGCTTTCATAGCCTCCGGCTGGACTGATGCAATTTGAGTGGCCAGATGAGATTGAATGGTTATCGAGTGCGTTTTCGTACGGCGATTAGTGTACTCCTTCCGACTTAATGCATCAGCTACCACGTTGGCCTTACCTGGATGGTACTTGATCTCGCATTCGTAGTCGTTTAGCAATTCCACCCATCTTCGCTGTCCCATGTTCAGCTCCTTCTGATTCAAGATGTGTTGGAGGCTCTTGTGGTCTGTGAAGATGGTGCACTTTGTACCGTACAGGTAGTGCCTCCAAATTTTTAGAGCAAAGACCACGGCTCCCAGTTCTAGGTCATGGGTCGTGTAATTTACCTCGTGCGTCTTTAGTTGGCGGGACGCATATGCTATCACTCTTCCACGTTGCATGAGAACGCAACCTAAGCCCTGATTCGACGCGTCACAATAGACTACAAAATCTTCTGTTCCTTCAGGTAGTGATAGTACAGGAGCGCTACAAAGAGCTTGCTTCAAGGTTCGAAACGCAATCTCTTGTCGGTCTGTCCACTTGAATGGCACACCCTTTTGTGAAAGCAAGGTAAGCGGCTTGGCGATCTTAGAGAAGTTTTGGATGAATCTCCTATAGTAGCCTGCTAGGCCTAAGAACTGACGAATTTCTGTGGGCGTAGTCGGAGTTGCCCATCCTTCCACAGCTTTGACCTTAGAGGGGTCCACATGAATTCCGTCTTGGCTAACCACGTGGCCTAGGAAATTCACACTCCGAAGCCAGAACTCACACTTGGAGAGTTTGGCGTAAAGCTTTTCCGATCGCAGAGTGTCTAGAATTTGCCGTAGATGTTGGCCATGCTCCTCTTTGCTTCGAGAATAGACGAGGATGTCATCGATAAATACAATGACGAAGTTGTCAAGGAACGGTCGACAGATTCGATTCATTAGGTCCATAAATGCGGCAGGTGCATTTGTTAGACCGAAGGGCATTACGACGAATTCATAATGTCCATAGCGGGTTTGGAAAGCAGTTTTGGGAATATCCTCTTCTCGGACCTTGAGTTGGTGGTATCCAGACCGTAGATCTATTTTGGAGAAATAACTAGCTCCTTGGAGCTGGTCGAATAGATCATCGATTCGTGGGAGTGGGTAGCGGTTTTTAACAGTGAGTTTATTCAACTCTCTGTAATCGATGCACATTCTAAAAGATCTGTCCTTCTTTTTGACAAAGAGTACCGGGGCTCCCCACGGCGAGTAGCTAGGTCGGATAAATCCCTTGTCCAGAAGCTCACTGAGTTGGCTGGACAATTCCTGCATTTCAGCAGGAGCCAACCGATATGGTGATTTAGCGAGAGGAGTCGCTCCTGGAACAAGGTCGATTCGGAACTCAACCTGTCTCTCTGGGGGTACTCCTGGAAGATCTTCAGGAAACACGTCCGGGAATTCACACGCTACCGGAATATCTTGGATGTTAGTTTCTTCTTTGGTCCTGTCCACCATGTGAGCCAAGAACGCCAAATTGTTCTTTCGCAGATGTTTTTGTGCTTTGATGCACGAGATGAGGCGAAGATTCGTACTGGGTTTGTCTCCGTAAATCACTAGGGTTTCGTGATTCGGAAGACGAAGGCGAACGGCCTTCTCGCGGCACAAAATCTCAGCATGGTGGGGGCTTAACCAATCCATGCCGATAATCACATCGAAACTCCTAATTGATACTGGCATTAGGTCTATTCGAAAAACGTGTTGGTTGAGGGTTAGGGTACATCCGATGTAGATTTCCCTAGTGGATTCGGTTTTCCCATCGGCCATTTCCACCGTATAGGTTTCATTTAGCTGCTGGGGTTGTTGTTTTAATAAATGTTTAAACTTCTCGCTCACGAAACTTCGCTCCGCTCCGGTATCAAATAAGATGCATGCATAAGTGTGGTTTCGGAGGAACGTACCGGTCACAACTGCGGGATCCTGGACTGCATCACTCTGACCCATAGTCAGCATTCTTCCTGCTCCTATGTTTCCTGAGTTGTTGTTAGGGCAATCTCGGCGGAAATGCCCCGTCCTTCCACACCCGAAGCAGGTGTGGCTAGGCCCTGCATTATTTCCACCGGCATTGGTGTTGTTGTTATTGCGGTAGTCGTTGTTGTTGTTGTTGTTGTTCTGGTTGTTTCCTTGACTCTGGTTCCTAGGAGGGTACGTCCTGCAGAATCTTGCAGTGTGTCCCCTTCGGTTGCAACTGGTGCAATGGAGTTCCCTGCATTCTCCGTGATGGTGGAGGCCGCACTTATTGCAACTGGGAAGATTACCGGAGTAGGGTCTTGAAGCATTTGAAGCAGCTGAGGCTGGAGCATGTGGTGTGGCTGGAACCGGTGCGGTGACAGCGTTAACTGGCACTGTTTGCTGCCTTTTAGAGGTCTCGGGGCCCTGACACCCCTTCCTCTTGGGGTTCTTCCCTCTCCTGCCATGACCCTCCTTTTTCTTCTCAGTCTCTACTGGCTTCTCACCCCTTTTGTTGTTATGATCGTACAACCTCTTGGCCAATCTCTTCGCACTGTCAAACGTTTCAGGGTTCGCAGCTATCACATTTCCTTGAATGGGGGATGTCAGTCCCCAGATGAATCGTTCAACCTTCTTTCCTTACGACGTGATCATACCCGGGCACAATAAAGATAATTCGCTGAATCTCGAGATGTAGGCGTCGATGTTCGCATTCTGCACCGTGAGGTTCCATAGTTCCTGCTCCATCCTTTGTATTTCGCCTCGAGGGCAGTACTCAGCCATTAACATTTCTTTCATTTCTGCCCAGGGGATAGAGTTGGCGACAGGGAGCGTCATAGCCTCCACGTGTCCGTTCCACCAAGTGAGTGCTTGGTCCACGAAAGTGCAGGCCGTGAACTTCACTTTCATCTGCTCGGGGCAATCGCATATCTCGAATACCGACTCTACCTTCTCGATCCATCGCTTCAGAGTGATCACTCCTCCAGTGCCGTTGAAAGTTCGTGGTTTGGCGTTTGTGAAGTCCTTGTAGGTACATCTTTTGGTAGGTCCTTGATTCATCCCGTTGTTCGAACTTCCTGCCCCTTGCCCGTTGCCTCCTCCATTATTCCCCTGATGGAGTTGTGCCATAGCTGCGGTGACCGCAGCAGACACGGCTGCCTGGAATGCTGTGGAGTCAACTTTGGGTGGAGTTGGTCCTGGGTTTCCGCGAGTAGGTCGGAGAGGCATCTTTCTGTCACGGAACGGAAAGATGTTGAGTGTACGTGGTTTTTATGAGGTTGTGATCCTACTAACTAGGTGTATGGTACGAACCTAAACATTACTACCATCGGGCATACAATCATAACGTCTCAACACATAACAACTGGTAGTATCATAGCAAGACACACAAAAGTTCATTAATATTATTCACATTTAATACAAGAAAATTTGCTCGTAAGAGCATACATAAGTGACACTAATCCGACAGCATAACGGCTCCATGAGTAGTGTAGTCACTTAAACATAGAGCCGGAGTACATAATATAGTTCCTAATGTCCTACCATGATAAGTCCATCCCTAATCGCGATGTGCTGCGTCTGGAGGTGGTGCCGAAGTCATATGCCGAAATGTTGCGCCAGTAGCTGCGCCATCTCTGCCATGTCTCCAATAACCTCATCCCTCTCATGCTCGGCTTGCACTGCCCGAGCTTCCATAGCATACAGCTGTTGTCGCAGTGCGGCGATCTCAGCTTCGAGGGAACGGTTCTCTCTTGGGGGGTTCACTGGTGGAGCGGGGTGATCTGGTTGTGTCTCGTTCTCGCATGACAGGACGGGGTCCTGGTCCCCGACTTGACCTTCCTCGTCGTCATCGTCGATCTCTCCAAATTCGTAGTCGGTGTCTACATATTCGTCGGGTCCGACGTCGTGTGCTTCCTCCAGATTCTCTCCCGGTTCGTCCTCAAGCATCCCGTGAGCTGCTAGAGCCTGATGAAACTGGATACCCTGCTGCTCTTCCTCAGGCTCCTCCTCCTCCTCTAGCCACCCGTTGTTTCCCTGATTAGGGAAATAGGGGTCTCCAGGGTGATGAAAACCAGCCATGTTGTCTGCGCGAGTATGTAAATATGCTAACATTATTCCTAGGATGCTATGACTATTGTACAGACCAAGCAAACATTCTCTTGTTGGTGATAAAGGGTATAGTTTTAGGTTCCCTAGCTATCCCGATCTCATCAAGACGTGGGTTAGTTTTACTTTGGAGAGAATGTAGTTGATCAGGCTACATTCACTCCTTGGTATCACTAAGAACAGTCCCGAATTAACCGAGATACCAGCATTATTGTGTTTGATTCGGCGTTAGGTTCTTATCCCTAATGCAAGCAAGCGTGTTTTATTTACTTGTTTTGTTCAGAGTTCTGTTAGTCCCTCTTTTTGGTTTATAGTTGCATATCAATGTGTGGCTCGACATGCTAGTTCACTATAAACAAAGATCTGATACCAACCTGTCACACCCCCAAACCAGGCGGCGGAAACGTTCGGGGGCTGTCGTGACTCAATTGAATACCATAACATTGAATATATATGAAACGTAACAACATTCGTCACCATGCATTAATATAGTACAACCAGTAGAGTTTACATGAAGTACATTGTTTAAACATTACATTCCCAAAATAAATTGTTCGATTCGTACATAAATAAACTGCAAGCCATCACTGAATATGATTTCCTTTGATTCACTGGTTCCCTGAGAATACAAGTATTTTGAAAAACGTCAACATATGAAATGTTGGTGAGTTCATAAGTTGTATTTGAAAAACAATGTTTCGTATCGTTTGAAAACCACCAGAAAATCCGATATTTTCTGAAAAGAGAAGCTTTTGAAAACGTTTGTGAAGATCCATAAGTATGCTTGTTTGTTTCTATACTTGTAAAAAAATTGTGCATTGAAGTTGTATGTATTTCGAATCTGTATGTATTGAAAAACCCTAGGAAAACCCGATGTTTTCCTAATTCTTTGAATTCCATGAATTTACATTGAAACCATTGCAACGCATGAAGTTATCATTACCAGACGACATTGGATTATGATTATCTGCTACAAACACGCGTTACACAAACGACTCGTCTATAGCAATACTAACGATCCCGTAGGCGTCGTCCGTACTAATCACGTTATCCAACCGCCCTGACTACGTGTAGTCCCACATCCGAAGAGAAAGAGGACACGAAGGCCTCGATGACTCCATTAGCCGGTTGGGGATAAAAATGTACGAGGGGTCCCAGACCCGCCTCGCATAAAAGGCAGACTCTACTAGTGACACTAAAGGACCCTTGGGGACCAGTAGTCTACAAGCCATTGAAAGTCCGGTTACGTCGTGTCGGATCGGTAAAACCCAACACTTCGTAAGATTGAAGTCTTTGGGCGATAAGATCAGGTCGTCGGGCTAGCTAGGCTCAACGAACAAGATTTTACACTTGTGGGGCCCAAAGATAGTGCGTAGACGTCTATGCACATTCGCATGTATAATGAATTCCAAATCGTTAGTTGTATGAATCGTAGTGTTGTAGTATCGTAGTGTCGTCGTGTTAGTAGTTTCGGATTTTTATTGGTTCGAGACCGAACCAATTCGTTTAACAACGACTTTTGGTGTTGTAATGTATTGTATTTTGTCGATAGTCGTGGTACCATTATTTGGTCAAATTGCATGTATTGAATTAGTCTTGAAAATTTTCTGTTTTCAGCCCCTCCTTGTTTGTAAAATTTACTTTTTCAACCCTTTATTCAAATACTTTCCGGTTTGGTCCTTAAATCAATTTTCTTGACATTTTAACACCAAAAATTATTGAAATAAATATTTTCCAGAATATTTTTCATAGAAAACAGCTTAAGTCCCTGAAATTTCAGTTTTCTCGGTTATAACCCTTCTTTTTCGCAAGTTTGACAATTTTGGCCCAAATTGTAAAATTTTTGCAACTTTGGTCCTTTTTAATTTAAAAAGCATTTTAAACCTTTGAAAAGGACTTAGATCACTTATGGTCCACTGTTTTACAGAAAATCACAGTTTTGGCCCTCCAAAACAGAAAAATTCGCATAATGGGCCTCATTGGGCCGAAATTGTCATTTTTAGCCCATTAAGCTTGAAATTTATATTTTTAATTCTCTAAATGAGTATATTTCCAGAAATTGTTTTATTGAAACTGTTTTGACACACTTCATCCATCAGAATTCGTGATATGTCAATTTGGGCCCTTAATTTTGTATTTTTCACATTTTAGGCCCAAAATTTGTGTTTTTAGCCCAAAGAAAATTGTTACTAAACCACTTAGCTATTTTTCTTGAAACACTTGGTATGTAGAAATACATTTGATGCTAAAATAATTTAACATAAGATATATCTCGGTTTTGAGGGGTTATTATGGCTAGATCCAACATTATAGCACACAAAAGCATACATGTAAGCATGGAAATCATACAAGGCATACAAAACACATATAGATCTACACTTTCACTTGTATTCCCCCCCCCCCCCCCCACAAAACTCATGAAAACAGAAAAAGGGGTATGAAACTCACCTTGGGTGTGGGGGCTCGGTTTTGCAAAGAAAATGGAAGGAAAATGAGGTGATTTTCGGCCTTAGCACCCTTCCTTGGTAGATGTCGAGTTTGGTGACTTCTAAGGTGTATGATCACAATTTGGAATAGATTTAGAAGAGGTTTTTGATGGAATGAAATAGCTAGATCATATATATAAGTAAAAACTTACCTAAGATGATGATTAACTTGCAAGATCCTCTTGAGAGCTCCTAATTTTCGAGATTTTTGGAGTGGGAGGAAGGAGTGTTCTTGAGTGATCTAGAGAGAATTTGTGAGAGATTTGTGAATGTGTGTGTGTGTGTTTCGGCCGAGAGTGAGAGGGAGGAGAGAAGAGAAGTGATTTTGAAGTGATGTGCATGGAGGTATGTGAGATATTTTGCATGGAAGTCCTTTGGATAAGAATGATGTGGCACAACAAGTCAACTCTTCCATCCTCTTAGGCTTGTGCATTTGGCCCGAGAATTTGGAAAGAAAAGGAAAAATTTGGGCCTTTGCCCCTAAGCCCAACATTAGTGTTAATCTTGAGTATGTTTTAAATCTAAAGAAATGTGGTAGGATTTTCATATTTTTATTGGACTAGTTTAGGTTATTCATGTATCAAGGCTTTTAATTCATTTCATTCTAGGTCCAACATAGCCCAAAATGTTGAAACAAATAGATGTGGGTCCAATTAGAGCCCATTTAAGAGTTCTAAACCCAATATAGTCAAATTGGAAGTTTATTGGTCCATTAGGTCCAATAAGGAAGTTCTAGTCCAAAATGGACCTAAGTAAGAACTTCTAGGGTTTCTAATTGTTTGATGACTATTTGTAGTACTTGTATGATGTATTTGATTGAAGTTTTTGATGTCATAATCATAGGTGTTACACACGTTCTTAAGTTTTTGATTCACGTTAGCTTGAATGTATAGTTTACAAGACACAAAATTTCCAGTTGTGACAAACTACCAATTGATCATGTACACATATAACAGGTAATCTCCTACTAGCAAACAGACAGTCAGACCAAACTATAGATCACTAAGCATAACCACATACGATCTACCAGAATACCGATCGAACAGATCATACTAGCATATAACCATCCTATCTACCAGGATACCGAGCTAACATATCACGACAGTAACAATCTCAAATAACAAATCAAAGGGTCGGCCTTGGTGCCTTAGACCCTTGAGTATACTGAGAAGAACTCACCTCGCAATGTCGATCGGAACTAAAGAATCGAACTCCCGAATCGCTGCCTCACCAAAATCCCGAACTATCACATAATAAATACCAAGTCATTACACAACATAACAATCTTGACTAGGGGTCCACACAATCCATCATGTCCATTCTCTTTATTGGGTCAAGTCCCAATGCCAATTCCATAACCTTGAAAGCCCTTAAGGAAAACCCATTATTGGCCCAATTTACCAAATTGGGCCTCACTCCAAGATCCGTTATAAAAACTTGGCCCAAAACATTATATTCATAAAGTCCAACATAGGCTTAAAATCCAACTAGTCCACAAACAGCCCAAAACCCAAACCCCAGTTGTCAAAGGCCCAACAGAGGATGTACGCGAGGCGTACTCCTCTGGTACGCGGGGCGTACTTGTCCAGATGTTGACCACCATCGGGGTGGTTGACCCAATATGTTGGGCGTACTAGATTTACGACGGGCATACGCGGGGTTTCACCAAAACCCTAATAAGTGATTAATGACTTAAGCACTTAAGCCCAAACTCTAGATCCGTCGACCAAATGTGCCATAGGACTATAAAGTCTCTAACTTTATCACTTTGGACGTCCAGAAAGTTCTTAACGCATGGTCTTAATCCATTAAGACCTTCTTACTCCATGCGTGAGACAAATCTAACTATTGGGACACCATTTTTAACACTTAGCACCTCTTCTAAGGTCTGAAAGGACAACTCATTTAGTCCAAATCATAACATGCACCAATTTGGGACTTTTGGGATAAGAATGCTTCCATAAAGCTAAAATGACTAGATGTATCTCATACAAGTATAAAGTTCCAAGCTTTTTACCTTTTGGAGCTTCTAGGGTACAAACCAACTTCAGATCTACAAGCTTAATATCCTTCTCTAACTCCTTGATGCAATACCTTCTTCTTACAACACTCAAGAGACACTCAAAAAGCTCAAACACTCAAGGAATGGCTAGGATTTGGGGAAATCGGCTCTATGCAGTGGAGGCGGGGGTAAGGGAGGGTCTTGTGCTCAATATGTTGCTTATATAGTCCCCAAACCCTAAATATTAGGGTTTCCTTCTGCCATGAGTACGCCCAACGTACACAAGTGTATGCCAAGCGTACTAGGGCACGCCTAGTACGCTCAGCGTACCCTTATGTACGCGCAGCGTACTCCTCCTTGTCCCATTAATTGCAATTTAGCCCTTAGACTTTCATGGCATCACCCTTCTAACCCTAGGGACTATAAATGACAAATCTTGGGATGTTACAATTCTCCCCCACTTAAACTAGGCTTCGTCCTCGAAGCCTGCTACGGCAAACCATTCACGATAATACTTTCCAATGCTGCCACTGGTTTCCTTACATAGTTCAACTACTCTTCGGCCTGAACATCACCCAGCGATACAACCGCCTACTCATCCAATATGCGCCTTTGCAGCTGCCAAATGTGAAAAGCGATGTGAATCCAATCAAACCTTTTCAAAAGGTCTAACCTACATGCCACTTTGTCGACCTGGCAAAATCCTGATGATACAAAGTATCGGAAACCCAAGTTTCCCTCTTCCTGAAGCGAACCCTTGGTGCTGACAGGATAAAGCGTCCTTTAGCTCCCAAAATATCATGCATAATCAATCCACTAATGAACACGGACACTCATGCCTGGCCCAGTCAGCCTAGGGATGGAATACCAGGCATTTCTACGATGGTTCAAGTCATCCCTAGGATGGATTACCCTCATATCCCCCACAAATGTTTGGCCCAATCAACCCTCAGGTTGGAATACCAAACATATCAGGTCCAATCAATCATAGGGTCCGGTCATCCTTAGGATGGAATACCCTAGATTGGACTACCTCTCTGAACATAACTCGGGTCTACTCATAACTTGAGATCCAAGGATCTATCCTTGCATGTCATCCACAATCCTTTGATTCGTCACAACCGAGTACAAGTCCCCCGAATCTCAATAGAACATCCAATCTGAACGCGCTCCTACAAGAGACATAAAAAACATAATCTCTATGCCCACAACTTATAACTGGAATACCCTTACATGGTCTTCAACATAGGCCTGGATTGCTTCTGCGCCTACAACATGAGTCTGGTATGCCCTCTCCAGCCCTTGGCTCATGACTGGAATGCTCTTGATAACCTATCAACACCGTTGTCGTCACTTCAAATGTCCAACACTCCATCCTGAGGTACTCACCTCCTCCATTGCCCAAGAAGACCTAATCAATGTCCTTCACAACACCAACAAATGTCACAGTGTTGAAACCTCACCCTACACTATCCATTTGTAGAACAAGTTACTACCCCATAACACATATACACTCAGAACCTAATCATATAACTAACAAAACCCATACAAAGTCTTTAACATACTCCATCAGCATGTTCAATACTTGGGGACAGACCTAATGATTGCCATAACATAGCAGCATACTCAATACCCGCACATAGATCTACTAACACATACAAAGTTTTCAGCGTGATTGGACTGCCTCACCAGGCCTTCCGTCTATCTGGCCACTCTCGGAACCTTCGGCATGTTTGGACTGCCTCTCTGGACCTTCAGCCTATCTAGACCATTCTACGAACCTTCAACATGTCTGGACCTCCTTTTTGGGCCTTCATCCTGTCTGGACCGTTATCCGAGCCGTCGGCCTAACAGGTACACCCCACCGGCATTCAGTCTATCCGGACTGCTCTAAACTGTTGGGCATCCCCCTGCGTCACCCCTCTTGGTGACCTCTCCCACGCAGACTGTTCTCACCCACTTTGGGTTCCAAACTCCTGATCCATTTTGTGGAGTCTAACCCCGACCTAACCCTAGGCCTTATGTCGATCGACCACCCTCTCGGAAATTCGTGGTCTGTACCCTGACTCGCGTGTCAACCACATATGCTAAATAACTCACACACTTGTGCTGAATGCACTGCTGAGCCCTGACGGCTAACAAAACCCTCCATCTATCAATCCAAAAAACGCCAGAGTCGAGCACACCCTCGACCAAAAACTTGAACTAAACTCGATACATGACTAGAACTCCAACCTGGTTCCCCAACTTCTTCTATCAAGCACCAAGAAGATGTGCTTCTTATACTGGGGAGTTTTACTTCACCCCCAACCAACACAGCCCTCAAACCAATCAGTCACTGGGGCCTCCATTATCCCTGTCGGGTTATGTAACTTATTTCGTTTCAAAACCTCTCCCGCTTTTGCATCTCGGGATAACTCTCCCCCACTTAGATTCGAATAAGCGTTCACAATACATGAAAATTGGAGGATTCCCAATCCTTCTCACTTCCAAATGATTGATCTGATGACAACCAACTCTTTCTAACTAGCGCTCCATTACTAGCCAATCCCACTTGATTACACACTTCTAAGAACCAGACGAACACTTCCTAAATCCCAGTGAAACCGACAATCACTAATGCTTAAATGATCCCACACTCAAATATTGAGGATCAAAAGATTGATACTCCAACTAATACCTCAGCAACGAGCTACTTCCTTTGGCGCCTTCATCCGCCAATCAATAACGGTTACTAAAACCACTGATTCATGACAATGCAAAATAACCATCCTTTGGAACCCTGTCTGCAGACCTCCTACATAATACCCCTTTTCCAAAGGTGCTCTAAACATGTCTCCCACGTCAGGCTCTAGAAATCATTTCATTTAGGGTTCACACCATGACTCACTCACCTGCTCAAACATCAACAGCTGAACTGTAGTAGCTGAAGCAACCTCTGCCCTAAACTGGGCTACAAACTACTCCCAAGACATAGTCTACAATCCCAAAATTGCAGTAGGCTGCACAGTCAATCCTTACCACCTGATACAAGAGGTCCAAGGCAAAACGGAGCTCAAAAAATACTTATGCCCCATCGACCCACTTGCACTCATCGACACTGAAATAATGTCGCCAATCCCTGCAACCAACTGACCCCGAGCTGGAATACAACCCGATCCAAGGGTCACAAGCCTTCTCACTCCTTCGAGCTCGAAAAACTGAAAGGGCACAATCCCTGCGCTATAAAACGACAGTCCCATCCATCAGTTAACCATTCCACTTCTAGTTGTAAAACCACAACTGAACATAACCAACACTCCTTTCCGGAGTCCTTGCAACTCACATTCCGGCTTTGAGCAAACCCTCGAGCCTCAAATCTAGAAACTCATGTGCCATCCTCTTTCACTCATCCTGCGGAATTCAACGAGTACATAATATCTCTCTGATCTCAAGTAACTGCAGTCCTCTGCTCATCAGAATATGTCCTAGAAACAAGTCCCGATACTGGAAAGCGCGACCAGCTCATCCCCCTGTCATCGTTACAGCTACTGCGGCTGCATAGCGCTCGTAGAAATACTCAACCATAGAGGTCTTAATAGACCCGAACATCTCCGGCAACTGCCCCCGGGCAATCTTGATCACTTCCTCCCAGATGATCTCACTGACGCGATCCTCTAAAAATGCTAGCCTATCCTGGCTGCCAGCTCCTGATCCTAACCTGGATCTAGTCTAAAGATGTCTTGGATAATCCATAATAGGAACCAACTTCCAACTAAACCCCATGGGTTGTGGCTTCCTTGCTACGCGTATGGGTCCTGTGCTTTCAGTAGTACGAGCTCATACTACCTTCCACACTTACCCATATTTGTCTCAAGTATCACCACAACACCCTAACAATATACATAAACATAGCGAGCACCCCATCCTCACTCCTATATGAATGCTAAATATCTCATAACTGGCCTACTGACCTCACACAACCCACCCATCCACCAACTGCCACACAACCCTCCATTGGTGCCAGTTAGCTATTGCATGAATACAATCACATACCTCATGGCTTAAACAATCTTAGACTAAAAGATCTAATCCCACAACGAATGGACTCATACGAGAGTTGCGCACCAGGACCAAATCCCTTACCCTAAGACTATTTAACCCATGTAGCATGTGTTATTCATCCAATAGTTAATTCACACACGAAAGAGTCATACAACAATCAATGAGGTACTCTACATAAGATAAGGCATCAAATATCAGGCAATTCTATCATACGGTTCCTGAGGATCCATATCTTATCACGAGCATGTTGTTCTAACATATCTCATAATCAAATAACTGCATGGTATTTTGGGGTCTGCTTACTGGCTCCGACTGATCGTACACTTCACATCCTCTTTTACTTATTTTGAAAACCATTTAAAAATCATATCGAAAATCTTTTTCCTTAGTTTGAGACGGGATTCACATGAGTGTTCCTCCAATTCACTCAAATCAAGGCTCTGATACCAACTTGAAACATCAATAAAAATCAGGCCAATTTAAAACTTTTTAAATATCCAAAATACCATTGATTATTACAAAGTGTTTTCAAAATAGTTTAAGCATCAGAGTATCCCATAAATCCAAATCAAAAGATGAGGAAGTGTATGGTCACACCTTCGCCTTCCCGCAGTCATCCACTGAACCTGAAACAATAAATTGAAACTGTAAGCTCGAAATCTTAGTCAGTTACCCCCAAAATACCCATACACACAACAATACACTTACAATAACAAACAACATACTATGGGTCCAATCATCCATCGGGATGGAATACCCCAGGCCCTCAACCATCGAGTTAGAATGCCAACATGCTACGAGTCCAATCATCATTGGGATGGAATACTCTCACCCCACAACCATCCGGTTGGAATGCCCACACATAATACATATATAATTAATACTATGGGTCCAATCATCCGTCGGGATGGAATACCTCAGGCCCTCAACCATCGAGTTGGAATGCTAACATACTATACATATATAACAAATACTATGGGTCCAATCATCCGTCGGGATAAAATACCCCCATGCCCTGAACCATAGTGTTAGAATGCCCTTCATAACCAATCAAACATGTGCATCTATATCAGATAATCATATAACAGTCTATAAAGACAACATACTAGGGTCCTATCATTCTCGGGACTAAAAATGAAAAATTGTTCATGGCTTCACCATTCTATTCCCAGTGACTATAAATAACAAATCTTAGGATGTTACACCACCACGTAGATGGTAGAGACAGAGCTGATTTCACGTGTAATCCACTATAGAAGATAAAAACAGATAAATAATAAAAAGCAAAGTAGAAAAAAATATACCAACCAATCATTTTAAGGTACTGTTCACAAAGGTAACCAACAATATATATATATATATATATATATATATATATATATATATATATATATATATATATCATTTAATAACACCTACCCCTGTTTGCATTTAAATAAACAAACAATTATTTTCGATTTAATGTTATTACAATTTAAAGTTATTATTGATTAATTTTGCAATTACTTATGTAATATGTATATTTTTTTAATTTCGAGCATGATGTTAATTGATATATGAAACATTGTTTATAAGTAAAATTAATATAATTTTTATGAATTAATTAAAAACCATTTATTTAAGAAAACGAATTATAGTAAAATAGCTTTTTGATATTTTATTTAATTTGGTTGTTCTATATTATGTAATATTTAGATCTTTTTAACAATTTCAAAAAATAGCATTTGAATGTGTTTTTGAAGTTTATATACTTTTTAATTTAACATGATATTAAGTTAACAAATAACTGTAAAAACTATTATTTTGAAAAACAAAAATAAATTATAATAAAAAAGTCTTGATATTTTTTATTTAATTTGATTTGTTGTTCCATACTTACAATATTCAAACATTTTTAACTAATTTGAAAAATAGTACGTTTTTTTAAGTTTATTTTAAATTTTCATTTATGTTTTGGATATAACATAATATTTAAATTAACAAATAAGTGTATTATAATAATCAATTTAAAAGTTTACCAAAATATAAGATATTATTCTGCATTTAATAACATATTTAAAATTAGTAGATTAATTGTATTAAGCTAGAAATTAAAAAGTAAATGGATGTTTCAAATACAGATGGTGGTAGGAAAAATACTTCATTCATAGTATAGTATCATGGTTTTTTATGAAAAAAAAGTAACTCAGTTCCAAACCGGATGTATTTTATTACATCCTTTGGTTTCACGGATGGCTTAACTCCTGTTTAGTTCAGTGTGATGAACATTGTCTCAAATACTCCATCGAATGCTGAAAAATACCTTAATTATGTTATATATCTCATATATAACTTAAGAGGCTTTTGCTAATCTGTCGCAATTAAGAAGTGTATTTCTAGGTCACATAGTGTGCCTAATGGAGCTCTATTTGAGAACAAGGGCCTCTAGGAAACCTTTGTTTTTTGGTGAATCATTCGATTGGGAGGGGCCCTGCGATTGGTTGCAGTTATCTGCCTAATGGAGCTCTCTTTGAGAACAGATACTATGGGTCCAATCATCCGTTGGGATGGAATACCTCAGGCCCTCAACCATCAGGTTGGAATGCCAACATACTATACATATATAACAGATACTATGGGTCCAATCATTCATCGAGATGGAATACCCCAGACCCTCAACCATCGGGTTAGAATGCCCCTCATAACCAATCAAACATGTGCATCTATATCAGATAATCATATAACAGTCTATAAAGACAACATACTAGGGTCCTATCATCCTCGGACTAAAAATGAAAAGTTGTTCATGGCTTCACCCTTCTATTCCTAGGGACTATAAATGACAAATCTTGGGATGTTACACCTCCACGTAGATGGTAGAGACAGAGCTGATTTCACGTGTAATCCACTATAGAAGATAAAAATAGGTAAAGAACAAAAAGCAAAGTAGAAAAAAAATATACCATCCAATCATATTAAGGTACGGTTCACAAAGGTAACCCAAAATTAATATATATATATATATATATATATATATATATATATATATATATATATATATACATATATATATATATATACATACATACATACATACATACATACATATATATATATATATATATATATATATATATATATATATATATATTGTTGAATCAAGAAGTGATCATCTTGAACCTCACATCCGAAGTTCCCCACATTATTGCAGATTCAGCTACTACAACTTGAATTTATGTCATCTGCAGCCTACCACAACTGGAATGAAGACTTAGTTTTTTGTATCTTATTTCTTTACATTGTAATGTCCAGTGTACCTTGCATGGACACTTATTTTGTTAGTCTTTGTTCAGACCCTGTATTATTCTCGGGCCTCTATAAATAGAGTGTTCCGCTTCTATATCAATACACATCTCTCTTGAAACTCATATCATATATCTCTTCTCTCTTTAATCTCAAATATCTTACTAAACTAAAACTCATATATTAAGATCGTAATCTCTCATTCGCAGCAAGTCACTCTTGACTTAATCACTTTGAGCTGATCACACTTATTAACTTGGTTTGATTGCATTCCTTGTTACGAATCAACTTACGTGTTTACTTGATATAATACTTGTTGTCATCTATATTTCCTTATATTTCTGCACCTAACTATCTAACTATCTAATTCCAATTTATTATTGTTGAGCTTTATGATCCTTTGAGTTAAACTTCATTCCGCAATATTACTTGTACTAATGTTTGTCTGAGTGTGTTACTCAAGTTTTTCTCTTAACAATTGGTATCAGAGCCAAAGTGGTTACTTTTTGAACAAGAACTCTGATTTTAAAAGGCCTTCTATACTATTGAAGCTCACTTCTTTCAAAATAAAAAAAAATTCTTTTCAAAAACAAGGAAATATGGCACAAACATTATCACTCAATGTTTCCAACAGTGTTGGAGGATCGAATAGAGCTCCAATATTGTTCCCAAAGGATGGGGAGATATCTAAGAAGACTTGGACGAGATGTGTGGAGATCTGTAGATAAAGGACATCGTGTCCCTATTCTTACTCCAGTTCAAGCCGACGGTGCCCAAGCCAGACTTGGAGGAGGTTAAGCTGCCTTGAATCATCCCATGAAGGATAATCTTGACAATATGGAAAATGACGCAATTGCCTTTTATGAGATATCCTGCGGAGTTGCTCCTGACAACTTCAATATTATCATCAATTTCAAATCCGCAAAAGAGATCTGGGATGTTCTCAAGAATCTGTATGAAGGTTCTAAGCAGGCACAAGATAAGAAGCTCACTATCGCACTCAACGAATTCAATAATTTCAAAGCTCATGCAGTAGAAAGCCTTGAGGATTCTTTTAAAAGATTAACCTCATTATCACCAAGCTGTCAAATGCTGGAACTCTCCGCAGCAACCATGAAACCAATCTTCAATTTCTCAATGGTTTAGGGAAACACTAGACTACTGCAAAGATGATAGTCCAAGGTGACAGGAAGATTCACTAAACCTCCCTTTAACCAAAACTTCAACCCTCAAAACAATGCCCCTCAATACCCCAAATACCTTCACCAATCTCCGCAACCTGTAAACTCTCATCAACCCAAAGAGATACCGCAACCTGCTAAACCAACTGACTCCGGTCCCTCGACCGAAGTTAAATAAGATGTTGTCATTTGTCATAAGTGCAACAAAGAGAATCATTTTTCCATGGACTGTAAGGCAAATGTAGTCAAGGACAAATCCTTTTATCTTCGAATGGCACAGGAGATGGATGAAAAAGAAAATGGAAGGGCATTTGTGGCCCAGGTGAAAAGAGATCATCAAGTGTGGTCTTCGGGTGATGAGGATGAAGAGTTCAACATCAAAAGCAAGGGAAAGATCTATATGTTGTCTACTACGGATGAAGATGGGTCGTTGAAGATTGAAAAGAACTATTGCTATATGGCCAAGGACGGAACTCTGATACATGTGAATTGAAGATTGAAAAGAACTATAGCATGCACAATTGTCAACCATTTCTCAACAACCTTAATGATACATGTGATGTCGTCCTTTTAGACTATAACAAGTCCCTAGATGAGAAGAACATAGCATCCCAGGAAATGTTCCATGTTTGAGGACGTTTAGAAGACAAAAGGCTCAAAGTGGCCATGCTTGAAAGAGATTTAGGACTAGAGAAACATGCAAAAATGTAATGTGAAGCTAAGTTAGGCATAACATTAGATCAGAAGGATTTAGCAAAAAAAGAAATTGTACGTTTGAATCTTTTAACTGAAAATTTGTTTACTGAAAGCGAGGCCATTGAAAATCTTGTAAATAATGGAACCGTTGATAACACGTACAATTGGGGTTGGTCCAATGGGTACTCCACCACAAAGGACTCATCACCCTGGTTTAACAAAGATCGTCTTTATGTCCCTCTTGACCGAGAGTTTCACTTTCCTGTTAATGACAAGACTTTTCCCGAAAATATAAGAGCTCACTGCGGTAGACTTCACAACCTGAGTAATAATTGTGTCATCGAGGAAATTCTTCCCGAAACCTCGGATCACTCGTGTGATGAAATCCGAATTATTGGCACAATATATCCCAACTCTTAGGCTTCATCAATTGTTGATGAGGAAATTATTGTGGAAGGACCCGAAGTTCTTATGCATTGTCCAAACTTACCCTCAGACCGTTATCCATCTAACTGCAGTTTCGAACCAAAACTACCATCCATAAAGTGTCCTAATAAAGAATCAACTCAGACTTACTCTGCTTTAGTTCAATATACTCTACCATAGACCGAAGTCAAGAGTGTTGTGACCATTCAGCCAATTATTCATGAAGTGCCCATCTATAATTTTGAATTTGGTCAATGTTCTCAATGTCCCGTTTCTTCCAGTTCAAATGAATCAAATCCTCATTTTCGAAAAGAGTCAAAATTTTCAAGGAAACTACAGCTAAACCTCACTGACTGCGGTTCTCCAAAAACACAGGCAAAACAAGCATTTAAAAAAATCAAAAATCGTGGGAAAAAGAAAGAAAGTTTTTCAAAAAAACAAAACCAAGTGTCCTGAAAAACATGATCAGATTTCAAAAGACACCTCAATCGAGAAAATAGAAAAAAATGATCGTACAATTCCAAAAACTTTTTCAAAGTCCTCTGACAAGTTCCAAAAAGGTGTCAAATCTTTTCAAAAATATCACTTTCAAAACTTTTCCTCAGATGACCCAAAGTGGAAAGGAATTTTCCAACTCGCAGACTTCAAAAGTCACGTCAATTTGACAAACAAACAAAACCTAGGAGTAAATCAAAAGCAGACAAAACACCAAAACCTAGGAGGAATTCCACTACCCAAACTTTTTCAAAATCCAAGGGTAACTCTGTCAAATCTTGGACTGGTCACAAGCCTCACACCAAACCCTCTAGACCACTGACCAGGTGTAGTGTCTGGCTAAATGAGCAAAATCTCACCTATAGATTTTACTATCATAAACGACTAAATCAAGTCCAACCTCGTAATCCTCCAAAACCCCTTTCTCATCCCAAACCTCGTAATCATCAGCAACCTCGTAACTTTTAGAAACCTCATAATTCTCAAAAGACCTCAAAACATCCAGGTCTAGGTTTGAAAGTTGATACGCAACCTGTCCCCACCATCTCCTCTCATGCATCTAAGAAAAATTGATGTGGTGTTGATTATGATGGCACGTGCGGAATTAGAAAGATCTAGTGAATCATCATGTAAAATCAAGAACACAAGGAGTAAATAAATCTTTGTAAGCTTTTATTAGATCTAGAAAGATTATATAAATGGGTTTGTATACAATTTCTCTCTCTAGTCTAACACTCCAAATGGTTCACTTACATAATGGGAGTCACTCACTTCCTATTTATAGGAAAGACTCAACCCATTTACACATACAAAGAGGAAAGCCTAAAACACTACATCAAAGTTAGGATTGGATGTCCGGATTTAATCTCCAACGAGCTAGCGCGATCAAGACCAAACTCCCCCTCGAAGTAACACCGCTCTTCAAATCCACAAATGAATATTCGACAAACCCAAGAAGCTTCGAATACCCATCATTCTCCCCCTTTTTATAATCAAAAAATGATTATAAAACCCACTAAGGATGAGAAGCGCCCGAGGAATAGTCTTCACAATACTCCCCCTTGATGTGTACCAAAAATGAATCACCAAAAATCTTGCACGGAAAACACAATCACGAAAAAGCCACAAAAAATTTCCAATTTATGAAAAAATTCGACTTTTTGGGTGAAAGTTGCAAGATTTTTCAAAACCCGGGTAGAAATTGTCACTTTCTGAAACTTGCAGGGACCCGTTGCGCCAAAAACAGTCAAATATACGAAACTCTAGCCCATTTGCGAAACTAGGCATAAAGCGTAAATTTGCATAAACTGCAAGGACCAAAACTGAAAATACTGCAATTTCTCAGCTTTTATTACTTGTATGCGAAGTTGGGTATTTGTTGCCAAAAATGCGAAACTGCAGGGACTCTTTTCAAAACTTCTGTTTTCTTCCCCAATTCACGAATGTTTCATAGTAACAGGCTACACTTCGCACGTTCAGTCAAATTCTTCACACGTCACTGATGCGAACGAACAAATTCTTCGCATCTTTCATCCAATATAACCAAATATGCGAAATTGATTGAGACCCAAATATGAAACCGATTTTTATACACTCAAATGCGAAGTGAAGTTAGAAACCCAGATGCGAACTCAACTTTGAGTCGCTTATATGCAAATTGTTCTTGATCTCAAATGCGAATATCACAATTACATAACAAAATGCAAATGAACATATTGTTTTACTTGCAAATTGCGAATCATATTACATCCTTATACCCATCAATTGTTCGCATTTCAATTCTTCAACCATGCGAAACCGATCGACTATTTGCAAACAATCAAGGCTTCAATCATACGATATTTGATATCGATTTTCCAATCTTGACTATCATTAGACCCCAAATCCAAAATGGACTTTAAACCAAAGCATCAAACATTCGAATCTTGATCCAAAAATCACCGACTCTAAAAAATTATCCCAAATTTAAATTATCGATCTGTCACACCAAAGACTCCGATTGATCGACACCAAAATCGAATTCGCAACTCCAAATACTCCAAACTCAATATCGATTCCAGTTCGGTCCTTAGCTTTGATTCACGACTCCAAAATCATCGATCAAAATCACGATTATATCATTTGATTTCACAGTTTGACTTTTTAGAGTCAATGAACCATAAACACGAAATAAAAGATTCCAATGCCAAACCGTAGATCAAACTAGGTTCAAACAGCTATTCTAACTATGTTCTTCACAAAAAGTTAAGATTTCTTGAACAATTTTATCAATCTCACAAACCAATTGTCGACTTCACAGTTTGAACAAAATCGATTTCTTAGTCATATTTTGATCATTATCGATTTCGAAACACATATAACAAAACCGATTCACAAATTTGAAATTACAAATAGGATTAATCGATTTTTAGAAGCACTGAGAAGAAAACGCAATACACGATCTTGTTGAACAGAATATGAGTTAGAACATTAGTGATGTCCAACTATTAAAGCATATGATGCTGAATGATGAACAATAATAATCCAATGAACTATGAATTTGTAACACCCAATTTTTGAAGGCCAAGAAAGGAAAGAAAACCTTAATGTTAAGGGACGACTCGGCGAGTCCAAGGAGGAACTCGGCGAGTCAGAGTGGGATCCGGGTCGAGGAGTTAGTGACCGACTCGGCGATTCGGCCAAGGTGACTCGGCGAGTCTGGTCTGTGCAAGGAAAACCCTAATTCCGGGAGTTGTATCCTATATAAAGGGTGTTATGTCCCTCCCTAAGCCCCCATATCATTCCAGAGGACCTGTAAACCCTATTTTCGTGTGAGCTTCCATCTTTGAGAGAAATAGCTTTGAGAGGAAGGAACTTTGGGAAGGAACTTGAAGATCAAGAAGGCTGCTTCAAAGGAGAGGTGTGTGCTTGAGATCTACTTCAGTTTGTGTTCAGATCTATTGTTGGGATGATCTAATATGTCATAAAGCATCAGGAGATGAGTAGTTGGTGAAGCCCTTTTGTCTTTAAACCAAACCCTAGTATGTTTTGGTCCTAGATCTATTTAGTTATACGTAAAGTTTGCAACTTTACGTAGGGATTGAGCTTTGGATGTATGGATCTATGGTTTGGAGTCCCTACATGACTCAAAAGCCCTCTGCATGTTTGGAGATCTGAATGAACTCGGCGAGTCCTTTGAGTGGACTCGGCGAGTACCATGAAGATGAGGAGGAACTTGACGAGTGGGATGAACAGCTCGTCGAGTCGGATGAAGTTGGGCATGAACTCGGCGAGTTGGATGAAGATTGTCTTGTACTCGACGAGTCTGTTCTTCGACTCGGCGAGTCAGGTCGCGAAACCCCAAACCCTTTGAGTTGAGACTCGAATCAGTGAGTCGGTTGGAGACTCAGCGAGTTGGACAGGTCAGGACTCGGTAATCGTTGGGCTCGGCGAGTCATGGACTGACTCGGCGAGTCATGTCGCGAATGGAAGGACCCTGAGTATATGAACTCGGCGAGTCGGTAAGTGGACTCAGCGAGTAGGGTTGACCTGGAAAGGTTGACTTTGACTAGGACTTTGGCTTAGACCAGAATTGACTTGGTTAACTGTCGGGGGTCAATTAGACTAAGTATTGCATTGATATTGATAGCTCGGGGAGCCAGTAGAGCAGGAGTTTAGTGAGTGGTCGGGCAACAGCTAGTGGGATCATCAGCAAGTTCAGCCAGTGCCGGTGAGTTTCCCTTTGTATGAATGGGTCTACGGCCAAAATGCCGGCCCATGTAGTTATGAGTAGAAGACCCAGGGGTTAGCCCTAGCACAATATGCTAGTATGATATTCGGACGAGGTCCAATGATAGAGGGCGGGTGCCCAAGGAATGGTTTATGCGATAGTTTATACTTGTTGTCTGTGTGATACTTGTATGTGCCTGGTAGGGAGGTGAGGGTGGGCGAGGTCTCGTATCTCACCAATAGCAGAGTGTGGATGGTGTTCCACATCTTAGTAGCAGCAGTCCAGGGGCGAGGCCAAGTTAGGAAAGGAGTGAGGGTGCTGGGCCCGTATCTCACTATCAGCAGGAGTATGGACGAGGTTCCATGACTCATCAGTAGCAGGACACGGGCGGGGCCCAGAGATAGGCGAGGCCTTAGAGCAAGAGCTGTTAGTATATGTTTAGCTTATGTGATGTTTATGTGATATGTGTATGTACCATTATATGTTAGTGGGCGGGGCCCTGTGACAGGCGAGGCCTAAGTGAAACAGATCTGTATCCTAGCGGGGCTCGAAGCCAGGCGGGGCTTGGAGCGGCGGGGCCGTTGTAGCGGGCGAGGCCCGAGGTAGGGGGCGAGGCCCAGGATAGCGGGCATGGCCCAGTGTGTGCAGTATGTGGTTATGCATGGTATGTGGTAAGGTGGGGAACTCACTAAGCTTCATGCTTACGGTTTTCAGTTTTGGTTTCAGGTACTTCCGGTAGCTAATGATGGAGCTCAGGGTGATCGCATGGCACACACCATATATTTGTCAGCCTGGGAATGTTTTACTCTGATAACAAATATGTATTCTGGAAACTAATACCTTGTTTATGTTTGAAATGATGAATTTGCTTAACGTAATGTTTGATCAAAAGAAACTTTTAGTCTCGAATTTTGGGACGTTACAGAATTGGGCTCAAAATGATGATTTATTAAGTTTTGGATTACATGAATAGTAAAGAATGAGATATGATTGGGCTCAAAAGTTTGATCTAGACAAAAATAATTGGATCATTAATGGGGTTTGAAACTGGTTTGATCCAACGAGATAAATCGATGAAAAATGAAAAACAAAAAATACGAATCGAAATCATGGACGTTTTGGAATCCATTTAAGAATTTGAGATACCTTTTTGACGAATCGAGTTCCGTTTTCAACGAACGAATCCAATTTGGAAGATCTTTGTTCTTTTGTTGGAATGAGAAAATCTCCAAATCAAACATTGTACCACCCACCATGCGAGATGTACAACTTGTTCTTCGTGTTCTTTTTCAAACCAAGAACATCTTCAAAAGAACCACCAACACTTTTGGGTTTTGACTTCAAATTTAATGCAACACTTGGAGATTGTTGCTTTGGAACCCAAATTTGTTTCATGGATTTTGGCTTCACAACATATGACGATTTTTGGGAGTAAACCCGCCTGTTCTTCCGATTCATCTTCTTCTTCTTTTTCTTTCTCATCTTTTTGCATCTTGAAGACTTGATTTCATGAACAAACCCACTTTCGACAACATCAATTTTGTGAATTTGAATCAAATCTTTTGGAGTTTGATACTTGTGATTGTCTTGGATCACCGGCTTCCGATAAGGAATCATTCCTTCAAACGAATCACAAGAACACAAAATATCATCAGTTTGAACTCCAATTGAGCAAAAAACTTTTTCATCTTGAAAATCAACTTGAACTCCTTTTTCTTGAACATCAAGAACATCACATTGAACTCCATTGTCAAGAACTTCAAGAAATTTAAGAGCACGAAGATCATTTGGGTCTTCAATAAGAGAAACATATTTCTTATCAAACAAATATTTTTCTTCTCCAATCTTATCACTACTACGTGATATTATGGAACATGTAATATCAGCCAACCATTTGATCTCACAAAGTGGTTGAAATATCAAGCTTCCATGATCATCCTTCAATCCTCCATAAGAAACCATAGTTCCCCAATATATCTTCTTGTTTAACACAAACCCATAATATTGATCTTTATTGACTTTGTATTTGATACCTTCAACTATCAAAATCCAAGAATTGTAAGGCAAATTCACCATGATCACAAAAACTTGAAGATTTCTAGAGAGAGAAAGTGATTTTGAATGGGTTTTCTAGAGAGAGAAAGAGACACGAACAAGTATTCTAGAGAGAGAAAGTCGAATTATGGAATCAAGGAAAAATTCGACTTCTAGAACACACAACACTCTCTAATCACGAATGTCAATAAGAACATGAAGAATCACCAAATCAAGATAGCCATCAAGGATCAATTCTTGATGAAATCAAGAACACCCGCTCTGATACCAATTGATGTGGTGTTGATTATGATGGCATGTGCGGAATTAGAAAGATCTAGTGATTCATCATGTAAAATCAAGAACACAAGGAGTAAATAAATCTTTGAAAGCTCTTATTAGATCTAGAAAGATTATACAAATGGGTTTGTATACAATATCTCTCTCTAGTCTAACACTCCAAATGGTTCACTTACATAATGGGAGTCACTCACTTCCTATTTATAGGAAAGAATCAACCCATTTACACATACAAAGAGGAAAGCCTAAAAGACTACATCCAAGCATGACTTTGCACCCTAACAAAAATTCTTTTGTAACCCCGGGCTTCAAACTTGTTTGGGTGCCCAAACTAACCATGTAATTTTCAGGCCTTTTGCATGGAGGAACAAGAAGAGGAGTGGCTGATCGATAGTGCCTGCTCCTTGCACATAACGGGAAGGTTAGAGTACCTTCGTCATTTCAAGCCGCTAAGAAATGGAGGCCATGTAACATTTGGGAGCAACTCCAATGGTATCATCCGAGGTTATGGTATTCTAACAAATGGGAACTTTTCAATACAGAAGGGTGCTTATGTAGAAGGCCTCAAGCATAATCTCATAAGAGTAGGCCAACTATGCAAAGCAGGTCATCGGGTTGAGTTTGATAATGAATTCTGCTACATCATGACAACCGATAGGAGCACCTGCTTGATCAAATCCAAATCCAAAGGGACCATGTACCCTTTGGATGTCTCGTTGATCATTGGAAAACTGCGGCTATGCTTTCTGTACAAAGTTGTATCCGAAGTTAGCTGGTTGTGGCATCGCAAGCTAGCTCATCTGAACTTTTGGTACATCAACAATCTTGTCACTGAAGAACTCGTCTGAGGCCTCCCAATTCTGAAGTACAGCAATGAAACAAACAAAGTGTGGAAACTCGTTCCGAAGCCTAAAGGCCACACTGTTGTTGGAGCAAGATGGGTACACAAGAACAAGCTTGATGAATCTGGTACAGTTGTACGAAACAAAGCAACTTTAGTTGCCAATGGGTATAGTCAATTAGAAGGCATTGATTATGATGAAACATATGCCCTTATAGATAGGATGGAAGCGATACGCATCTTCTCAGTGTATGCAGAACAAAAATATATCAAAGTACATCAAATGGATGTAAAGAGAGCTTTCTTGAATGGTGAATTAAAAGAAGAAGTTTACTTGCAACAACCTCCGGGCTTTGAAAGTCTAGAGTTCCCAAGTTATTGCTTCAAGGTTGAGAAAGTAGTTTATGGTCCTAAGCAGGCACCGCGGGCATGGTATGAGACTCTCTCTGAGTTTCTTGTCATGTCAGGATATAAAAGAGGAGTGATTGACCCCACATTGTTTTGAAAGGCAAATGGTAATCACCTTATGCTTGTACAAATCTATGTGGATGATATCATATTCGGGTCAACAGATCAAGGTATGGCGGATGAATTTGCATTGCTCATGACCAAGAAGTTCCAAATAAGCATGAATAGAGAGATTAACTTCTTTCTAGGACTCCAAGTGAAACAAGTCCCTCAAGGGATATTCATTCATCGGGAAAAATATACCTTTGAATTGTTGAAGAAATACTCAATGGATAATTGTGCCTCTGGCCAAGGTTCCTATCGCCTTCGGATATAAACTTTATGTTGATCCTTCCGAAGAACCAATAGATCACAAGGCTTATAGAGGAATGATTGGTTCGTTGATGTACCTCACCGCAAGCATACTAGATATTGTCTTCGCAACAGGCTTATGTGCTAGGTACCAAGCCGACACCAAAGTATCGCACTTAACCGCAGTCAAACAGATCTTTAGATATTTAAAAGGAAGCCAAGCTCTCGGCCTATGGTATCCTACAGGGAACGACTTCAACCTTCAATCCTTCATAGATGCGAATCATGCTGGATGCAGATTGGATAGAAAAAGTGCTTCTGGTGTAACAGCCCGGAATTCAGGTATAACCATTTAGCCCTTCATCTTTTCATATATGTCATGTTGGCCCTTTTGTGTTGGGGGGAGTACGCTGGGTGTACAAAGAGTACGCTGCGCGTACTCGCGCGCTTAAATTGAACGCGTTGTCACCCAGGTACGCTGGGCGTACCTAAGGTTACGCTGGGCGTAACCGGTCCAAGCCCAAAACCCTAATATGGCTTGGTGGTTATAAAAGGAATGAGATGGCCTTGTCCCTCAGCCACCATCCTTCTGAAAGAAACCCTAAGAGAGCTTTTCCTTTGTTTTTAGCTGGAGTGTGAGTATTCTAAGCCTCAAGGTGTCATTTCAAGGTAGCAAAAGAGCAGAGAAGTCCATTGTGGAGGCTAGAAGCTGGTGGGCAAGTGTAGATCCGAGGATAACAAAGGTTGGAGCTTCTTCCTAAGGTAAAAAGTTCAGATCTTGCCTTGTAGTTCTTATGGTATGCTTCTTGGACCAATTTCTAGGGTTTTGGTCCCCAAGATGGAGACTTTATGAGCAAGTAGTCTCCATTGGCTTAGATCTGTCATATTCCAGGTCTATTTGAGTTGTATGTTCATAAAAATGTAATCTTGGACGTAAATATCTAGCCATGCATGAGATCTAGATCTTTGGAGGTGAAAAGAAAGGTATTAGAGGGTGTAGGAGCCTTTACAGCCATGCTAAGTCTTATAGGTTCCGACTTTATGGGTTAGGAGACCTAATGAGAGCCAGATCTGGAAGTTGAAGGAGTGTCTCAACCATTTAAGACAAAGAAATATGGTATGGCTGAATCTGGGATTTACGCTGGGCGTAACTCCCAGTACGCACAGCGTAAGGGGTTGCGACCCCCGATTGTGGTTCATCGATGTATGCCCCGCATACAGAAGTTGGTACGCCCCGTGTACTAAGGTATGTTGACTTTTGTTGACTTTTAGGGTTTTGGTCAACATGTGGACTTTGAGTCAAGGAGGGGCGAAATGGCCTTTTACCCCTCTGTGAGAAAATGAAAAAGGTGTAGCCTAGTCTTGGAAGCCTATATTAATTGGAATAATATTTCGTTTTGGTTAGGCGGGGTTGGGTCTTCGTTTCGAGATTCGGAGATAGCGAGCACGTGAGATTCTAGACTTCCTGCGAGGTGAGGCTTCTCACTATACTGTACCCGGAATGGTATCTATGTGTGACCCGAAGGTCGAATATGTTATAAGCTGTATGCATTATATGTAATTAAGTTAATCGTTGTATGTGCTACGTATGCTATGCTTGATATGGGCTGGAAGGCATCGTGTTATGGGCCGGAAGGCATTTATGTCATGGGCCGGAAGGCATTGTGATGTGGACCGGAAGGTTGACGCGGGTAGGACCGGAAGGTCTACCGGGTTTCGACGGAAGTCCCCTGAGACACATGGACCGGAAGGTCATGGCTTGGAAAGGCGTATGTGCGTAAGTAATATTTTGAGGAACTCACTAAGCATTTATGCTTACAGTTGCTGTGTTATGTGTTTCAGGTACTAGCACGGACCGTGGGAAGGCGCCGGCGTGATCTGTACACACTGATGGAGGATTTATGATCTTGGGATTTATATGTTTTGTATTATAAGATGATACATTGGAATTTTATGACTTGATTTGGATGAAAACATGTTTTAAGAAATGAATTTTTTTTTTGAAAATTCACGTTGTTACAAGTTGGTATTAGAGCCTAGGTTTGAGGGATTCGGGTACACCTTAGAGCGTAACTGAACCCAAACCGAGGATTTGAGAAAAAAAATCAATAATAAAAGCATAAAAATTTATAATAGATTTTGTGATAACCAAGGATGAAGCAGTGCAGCCAGCGCCCGAACGGTAAAATCCCCAAAATACCCTTACAATATGTGTTATGGGATATGCTATGATATGTTATGCATGCTAGAGTAGTCTAGGTATTCATATTAGGACTAGAGAGGCCTGATTTGTGATGCCTTAGTCTAGGGGAATCCTGCTGCTATGAGAGGCTTTGAGAGCAAGTAGGTAGCCTACACATAGCAAGAATAGAGTAATCGTGTTCCGGGGACCGAGGAGGAGGACTTGGGGTGAATGCTGATGAGGTATAATCAGTAGTATAGGGCCCGTACTACTGAAGACATCGGATCAGTGGGCAGCCCAAGTAAGAATCCTTTGGTTATCAGAGGCCGAGTAGGGTTGCGTTATCGAGTGCGAGTATGCTCGATCGAGTCTCTGATATTTTTATGTTATGTTGTATTTCAGAGGCATTATGGTTGGGACACGCCAGGCCTGGGACGAGCGGTGTGAGTGACGAGGAGCTTCGTCAGATGATCCACGATGAGGTGGCTGCGGCAATCCGGGCCGAGATTCCGGAGATGTTTGGGTCTATCAAGACCACGCTGTTGGAGACTTTTGATGAGCGGTACACCGCGGTGACTGAGGCTGTAGCCGCTGAAGCTACATCAGCTGTGGCTGCTACCAGACTTCAGGGAGGTGAATCGTTGTTGTTCCGGGAGTTCAGCAACACGAAGCCACCCGAGTTTGATGGGACGCAGGACCCGATCGCTGCGATGAGATGGATTGCTGACATTGAGGGATGCTTCTATACGTGTTCATGTCCGGAGCATCTGAGGGTACGGTTTGCTTTGAACCAGCTCCGCCTAGGAGCGAAGGATTGGTGGAAGTTCATGACGGCGAACTTCACTCTGGCAGAGATTTCTGCAGTGACTTGGGAGAGATTCACCACCATGTTCAGAGACGAGTATGTTCCCCCGTGGAGAGGGAACGACAGGTTCAGGAGTTCTTGACCCTCAAGCAGGGTAATGATTCAGTTGCTGTGGTCACCCAGAAGTTTCATGAGAGGGCGATGTTCTGCCCTGAGCAGGTGTCTTCTGAGCAGGCATGGATGAGCCGATATCTGGGTATTCTGAGGAGGGACATTCGGGAGTTCGTATCAAACTTGACGTACCGGACATTTGCTGAGCTCCAGGCAAATGCCCGGAAGAGGGAGATTGAGTTCGAGACTCAGGCCAGGGAGGAGGCCGAATCTCAGAGGATGGATAGGCGGCCGGCTCAGTCTCAGCCGACAGCCAAGTGGACCAAGTCCGCCGATTCGAGGATGGGAGGTCAGAAGGGTCGCACTTGCAGAAAGTGCGGCAAGGGTCATGAGGGGGCCTGTCGATTAGGTGCTTGCTACAAATGTGGCAAGGAGGGGCATATCACCAGGGATTTCCCCAAAGGATTTACGGTTTGCTTCCATTACAACCAGACAGGCCATCGGAAGGCCGAGTGTCCTCAGCTTCTCCAGGGATCTGTGCCTGCTGCTAGGGCTTCTGAGACTCGACCGGTGAAGGCTGAGGCTCCGAGGGCTCGTAGGAGATGTAACACTGTGAATTTCAAAATAATTTTTCGCAAAATATACAAACATTTTTCATTTAATGTTCATAAAACATCAAGTTTAAATCGACAATTCACATCATACAAAATCCCAAGATCACATATCATAAAAATCCCATGCGTGTGTACAGATCAAGCCGGCGCCTTCCCACGGTCATCACTAGTACCTGAAACAAACAACACTAACACTATAAGCACAAAGCTTAGTGAGTTCCCCAAGATACCACACATAACACATATTAGCCACTCGAGGCTATAACTCTGTGGGTCTGTAGACCCTACTCTGTGAACCCACTGGTTCTAACTCTAGGAACCTTTCGGTTCCAACTCTATAAGCATGCACAGCATAAATCACATAGAAATAATGCAGTACAACACATAACATACATATAGCATACAAATACTCTGTCACATGACTCTACTTACCTACTCAAGGTAAAGTATAGTGAGAAGACTCACCTTGTATATCTCGATAACTCGCGAACCCTGGAAACCACTCGTGCTCGATCCTCCGAGCTATAATCCTCCTATAACATCATATATCTCTAATTAACACTTTTACCACTAAGGTTACCTACCCCTATCAAGTCAACACTGGTCAACTCTGGTCGACGGTCGACGGTCAACTTTGACCGGACTCGGAGAGCTCACTAAAGCGACTCGGCGAGTCTAAGCATTTTCACCAACTCTCTAGGATTCTCTTTTGACACGTCGAGTACTCCCCTGACTCGACGAGTTCCACCTGGCATGAATCGCGGGGCCACCACGACTCAACTCGCCGAGTCTCAAGAACAACTCACAGAGTTTAAGCTCGACTCAGTTCACCTGTCAACCCTCTCTAACTCTCCCTGACTCACTGATTCAACCCATAACTCGGCAGGACCACTCGCTGAGTGGTTAAGGACAATCTTCATGCTACTCGCCGAGTCTGTTCTTCAGACTGGGCGAGTCCATGCCATGCATCAACTCAATCTCGCTTCTGAGGTCAGATCCGCTCCATCGACTCATAGATCTGGCCCTCTTAAGCTCAATCATCACGTAAAGTCATGGTCTTGGTTACCATGCAACACCTACAAGGCTCTTTTTGAAGAAATGACTTCTAAGATGGCAACCCTAGTCTCCAACCCAAAAGGAAGGACATGAAACATGACATTAGGGACTCTCTGGACCTACTAAGGTCCAGATCTAAGCACCATATCCCCATGGGACCTCTCACATTTCAAATACAAAGCAAATAAGGCATGAAGAAACCCTAGATTTCACCATATCAACAAAAACATGAGATTAAGCTCTGAATGATACCTCAAGAAGCCTCCTCTGTTGAAATGGAAGTAGATCCAAGCTCCCCAACTCTTCTAGCTTGACTTTCCCCTTCCTTTCTTGCAAATACACACAAATTTGGTGAACAATGGCCTCTTATCTCACTCACAAGAACCCTCAGCTGCTTTGATGGTCTCAAGATCAAGGTAGACGCAATGAAGGGCCATAAGGTCCTTTAAATAGGGCTTAGGACCGGGAAATTAGGGTTTCATTAAATAGCGCGGACTCGCCGAGTCCATTCCTTGGACTCGCCGAGTCCAGGCGCGAACCCGTGTCCTGAACCGCAATCCTACTCGGCGAGTTTGAGGTCCAACTCGCCGAGTCCCCTCACAAAACACCAAAAATATATGCATAAAAGATACCTGGAAATCCCGGCTGTTACAATTCTCGCCCTGCAAATAGCTCCGGATGCTGCTCACGCATCTCACGCTCCGGCTCCTAGGTCATCTCTGATCCCTTCCGATGCTGCCACTGAACCAACACCAGGGGTACCTCCTTGTTCCTCCAAACCATGATCTTCCGATCTCTGATGGCCACTGGTCTCTCGGCATAATTCAGGCTCGCATCCACCTGAATATCCTCTAATGGAACCACTGCCGACTCGTCGGCTATACACTTCCTCAGCTGCGACACATGAAAAGTGTCATGAATCTGCCCCAACTGTGCTGGCAAATCCAAACGATAGGCCACCCGGCCTACCCTCGCGATCACACAGAAAGGACCAATATATCGGGGCCCCAACTTGCCCCTCTTCCTGAATCGAATCACTCCTTTCCAAGGAGAGACCTTCAGGAGAACAAGGTCGCTGACCTGAAACTCAAGCTCGGACCGGCGTCTGTCTGCATAACTCTTCTGTCGGCTCTGAGCGGTCAACAACCTCTCTCTGACCTGCTGAATCTGCTCTGTCGTCTGAAGCACGATCTCTGTACTGCCCATCACCCTCTGTCCAACCTCTCCCCAACAAATGGGGGTCCGACACCTCCTCCCATACAACAGCTCAAAGGGTGGCATACCAATGCTCGAATGATGGCTGTTGTTGTAGGAAAACTCTGCCAAGGGTAAATATGCATCCCAGCTACCCCCGAAATCCAACACACATGCTCGGAGCATGTCCTCGAGCGTCTGAATCGTCCGCTCACTCTGACCGTCTGTCTGGGGATGATATGCGGTACTAAAATGCAGTCTAGTACCCAACTCCTCATGAAACTTCTTCCAGAATCTGGAAGTGAAACGCACATCACGGTCTGACACAATCGAGATCGGCACCCCATGCCGAGATACCACTTCCCTCACATACACCTCCACCAACTTCTTTGCTGAAGAACTCTCGCTGATAGCAAGGAAGTGAGCACTCTTCGTCAACCTATCCACAATCACCCAAATTGCATCAACTCCCCTGGTAGTCCTTGGCAATTTGGTGATGAAATCCATAGTGATCTGTTCCCACTTCCATTCGTGAACCCCCAATGGCTGCAACTTACCATGCGGCCTCTGGTGCTCGGCCTTAACCCTACGGCAGGTCAAGCACCTCTCAACAAACCACGCGACATCCCTCTTCATACAGGGCCACCAATACTCCTTTCTCAGATCCAAATACATCTTAGTGGCCCCCGGATGGATCAAAAATTTCGTCCGATGAGCCTCTTCCATCAAAATGGTACGCGTTCCTCCCACCAACGGCACCCAGATACGCCCCTGAAATGTCATAAGCCCCCGACCATCGGTAACGTACTCTGAAACCAAACCAACAACCCGCTCTCTCTTTTGCATCTCAGGTTGCACAGCCTCGGCCTGTGCCCCACGAATGGCATCCAATACCGGAGCTATCACGGTCAATATCAAACATACCTCCCGCAGCGGGGTGCTCTCCGCCCTGCGGCTCAATGCATTGGCTACCACATTAGCCTTGCCTGGGTGGTACAGGATCTCACAATCATAATCCTTGACCACATCCAACCACCTTCTCTGACGCATATTTAGGTTGGGCTGATCCATCAAATACTTCAAGCTCTTATGGTCCGTGTAAATCGTACACCGAACCCCATACAGGTAGTGTCGCCAATCTTGAGGGCGAACACCACTGCCCCCAACTCTAGATCATGGGTGGGATATCTCGTCTCATGAGGCTTCAGCTGCCTCGATGCATATGCTATCACATGCCCTCTCTGCATCAGTACCGCTCCCAACCCCAAAATCGATGCATCATAGTATACCACAAAGTCCTCCATCCCTTCCGGGAGAGCTAACACCGGGGATTCGCACAATCTTTGGCGAAGTGTCTCAAAGGAGGCCTGCTGCTTGGGGCCCCATGAGAAAGCAACACCCTTCCGGGTTAATCTGGTGAGTGGCACTGCGATCTTGGAGAAATCCTTAATGAACCTCCGATAATACCCTGCCAACCCTAGGAAACTCCTGATCTCGGAGGGTGATCTCGGCACTTCCCAACTCATCACCACCTCAACCTTGGCCGGATCGACCAATATCCCTTCCTGGTTAACGAGATGTCCTAAGAACTGGACCTCCCGCAACCAGAAATCACACTTGGAAAATTTGGCATAAAGCCTCTCCGCTCTCAGAACTCCGAGAACCTCTCTCAAATGCTCCTCATGCTGCTATCTAGATCTCGAATATACCAGAATGTCATCGATAAATACAATCACCGATCGATCCAGCATCGGCCTACACACTCGGTTCATGAGATCCATGAACACTGCCGGGGCATTGGTGAGTCCGAAAGGCATCACCACAAACTCGTAATGCCCATAACGCGTCCTAAACGCTGTCTTCTGGACGTCCTCATCCCGCACCCTCACCTGATGATATCCAGACCTCAAATCGATCTTGGAGAACCAAGATGCTCCCTAAAACTGATCGAACAAATCGTCGATCCTCGGCAACGGGTAACGGTTCTTGACTGTCAGCTTCTTCAACTCCCGGTAATCAATGCACATCCGGTGTGAACCATCCTTCTTTTTGACGAACAGGATAGGCGCTCCCTACGGCGAACTGCTCGGCCGAATAAACCCCTTCCCCAGCAGCTCCTGAAGCTGCGAGGATAACTCTTGCATCTCTGGAGGTGCAAGGCGATAAGGCACCTTGGCGATAGGCGCGGCCCCCGGAACCAAATCGATACTGAACTCCACTTGCCTCACAGGAGGCACACCCGGCAACTCCTCGGGAAACACATCCGAGAACTCACGCACCACCAGAACCTCCTCAATTGAACTCGGCCTCTCAGAATCCACCCGCATATCCATCACATACGCCACAAAACCCTTACAGCCCTGCTGTAGACAATGCCTCGCTCTAGCGGCCGAACAAAACGCTGATCCTGAACGTGTACCCTCGCCATACACCGAAAGAACTCCCCCACTAGGTTCTCGTATGGTCACCAGCTGACGCTCGCAGTCGATAACCGCAACGAATCTGGTCAACCAGTCCATGCCCACAATGACACAGACATCACCCATCGCAATAGGAACCAGATCAATCGGGAACTCAACATCAAAAATCTCGACTACGCAACCTTGGAGAACCTCCGTGGCATATATCACCCTCTCATAAGCTATGGAAACTCTCAGAGGCCGACTCAACGCTTCACGACTAACACTGATATGCTGACTGAAAGCCAAAGATACAAAAGACCGACTCGCACCCGAGTCAAATAACACCAAGGCAGGTACATAATTCACGAGAAAAGTACCTACGCATAACATAACATAAGCATAATATCTCAACATCAAAATCAATACATGAAAAAATACATACCAGCCACGACATCGGGCGCTGCGCGGACCTCCTCCGCGGTCAGCTGAAAGGCTCTCCCTCGTGCCCTCGGCGCCTCGGCCTTCACTGGGCGACTCTCTGTAGCCCTGATGGCGGTAGGGGCAGATCCCTGAGGTGCTCCCTGAGCTGATCCCCGCAACTGCAGACACTCCGCCTTCCGGTGTCCGGTCTGGTTGCAGTGAAAACACAACGCAAACCCCTTGGGGTAGTCCTTGGCCATATGCCCCTCTTTGCCACACTTGTAGCAAGATCCCGCTCTGTAGACTCCATCATGACCCTTGCCACAGTTCCCACAAGTGCGGCCCTTCTGGCTCCGTGGTTCGGGATCAGCGGGCTTGGCCCGCTTGGCTGCTGGCTGAGACTGTGCCGATCGCCGATCCCTCCCCTGAGACTTCGCCTCCTCCCTGGCCTGGGTCTCTAGCTCAATCTCCCTCTTCCGGGCATTTGCCTGAAGCTCAGCAAATGTTCGGTACGAGGAGTTCGCCGCAAACTCCCGAATGTCTCGCCTCAAAATGCTCAAATATCGGCTCATACGTGCCTGCTCAGTGGACACGTGCTCAGGGCAGAACATCGCCCTCTCATGGAACATCCTGGTAATCGCTGTAACTGACTCAGTACCCTGCTTGAGGGTCAGAAAATCCTGGGCCAAACACTTCCTCTCCACCTGGGGAACGTACTCATCTCGGAACATGGCAGTGAACCTCTCCCGGGTCACTGCCGCAAGCTCAGCAGGCGTAAAATGCGCCGTCACAAACTTCCACCAGTCCTTCGCTCCCAACCGAAGCTGGTTCAGCGCGAACCGAACCTTCAAATGCTCAGGAGATGAGCAAGTGAAGAAACACCCCTCTATATCAGAAATCCACCTCATAGCTGCCAACGGATCCTGGGTCCCATCAAACTCTGGTGGTTTTGTGTTGCTGAACTCCCGGAACAGCAACGCATCACCACCTTACGGCCTCGCGGCAGCAATAGCCGCGGTGGCCGCTGCAACATCAGCCTCAGAAAGAGTGGCATAACGCTCGTCAAAGGTCTCAATCAGCGTGGTCTTAATAGACCCGAACATCTCTGGTATCTCTGCACTGATGGCCGCAGCCACCCCCTCATGGATGATCCGGCGGATCTCCTCATCCCTGGTATCACTGCTCTCAGGCATCAAACGTGTCCTCACCATGATCTACCTCTGAAATACAACATACGAAAAATCAGAACCCATTCGAGCATACTCACACTCAACAACTCATTCCTCCTTGATCCTTGGTATTCCAAAGATTCTTACATGGGTTGTACACTGCTCCGGTGCTTTCAGTAGTACGGGCCCAATACTACTGTCCGCACCGTATCAGAATACACCCCAAGTCCTCCTCTTCGGATCCCAAATTCCAAGTACTCTATCATGCATAGACCACTCTCTAATAGATCTCTCATAAGCCCCTCGCTACTACCTACTCACTCTCAAGCATCTCATAGCAGCTCACCTCTTCCTAGGCTAAGGCATCACAAATCAGGCCACTCTAGCCCTAATAGGTATACCTAGCCTACTCTAGCATGCGAATACATCATATCAGTATCAATATCACATAACATGAGGGTATTTTGGGAAATCACCGTTCGGGCGCGGACTGATCGTACACACAACTCTGCTCTGTGTTTTTCAAAAATCTTTTACTCTTTTTGAAAATACTTCTCAAAACCTCAGTTTGAGTTCAAATACGCCCGAAAGTGTACTCGAATCCCTCAAACCAAGGCTCTGATACCAACTTGTAACACCGTGAATTTCAAAATAATTTTTCGCAAAATATAAAAACATTTTTCATTTAATTTTCATAAAACATCAAGTTTAAATCTCCAATTCACATCATACAAAATCCCAAGATCACATATCATAAAAATCCCATGCATGTGTACAGATCAAGCCGGCGCCTTCCCACGGGCATCACTAGTACCTGAAACAAACAACACTAACACTGTAAGCACAAATCTTAGTGAGTTCCCCAAGATACCACACATAACACATATTAGCCACTCGAGGCTATAATACTGTGGGTCCGTAGACCCTACTCTGTGAACCCACTAGTTCTAACTCTGGGAACCTTCCGGTTCCAACTCTATAAGCATGCACAGCATAAATCACATAGAAATAATGCAGTACAACACATAACATACATATCGCATACAAATACTCTGTCACATGACTCTGATTACCTACTCAAGTTAAAGTATAGTGAGATGAGTCACCTCGTATATCTCGATAACTCGCGAACCCTGGAAACCACTCGTGCTCGATCCTCCGAGCTATAATCCTCCTATAACATCATATATCTCTAATTAACACTTTTACCACTAAGGTTAACTACCCCTATCAAGTCAACAATTGTCAACTCTGGTCAACGGTCAACGGTCAACGATCAACTTTGACCGGACTCGGCGAGTGCACTAAAGCGACTCGGCGAGTCTAAGCATTTTCACCAACTCTCTAGAATTCTCTTTTGACACGTCGAGTACTCCCCTGACTCGACGAGTTCCACCTGGCATGAATCGCGGGGCCACCACGACTCAACTCGCCGAGTCTCAAGAACAACTCGGCGAGTTCCTGCTTGACTCAGTCCACCTGTGAACCCTCTCTAACTCTCCCTGACTCACTGAGTCAACCCATAACTTGGCAGGACCACTTGCTGAGTGGTTAAGGACAATCTTCATGCTACTCGCTGAGTCTGTTCTTCAGACTCGGCGAGTCCATGCCATGCATCAACTCAATCTCGCTTCTGAGGTCAGATCCGCTCCATCCAATCATAGATCTGGCCCCCCTAAGCTCATTCATCACGTAAAGTCACGGTCTTGGTTACCATGCAACACCTACCAGGCTCTTTTTGAATAAATGACTTCTAAGGTGGCAACCCTAGTCTCCAACCCAAAAGGAAAGACATTAAGCATGACATTAGGGACTCTTTGGACCTACTAAGGTCGAGATCTAAGCACCATGTCCCCATGGGACCTCTCACACTTCAAATACAAAGCAAATAAGGCATGAAGAAACCCTAGATTTGACCATATCAACAAAAACACGAGATTAAGCTCTGAATGATACCTCAAGAAGCCTCCTCTGTTGAAATGGAAGTAGATCCAAGCTCCCCAACTCTTCTAGCCTGACTTTCCCCTTCTTTTCTTGCAAATACACACAAATTTGGTGAACAATGGCCTCTAATCTCACTCACAAGAACCCTCAGCTGCTTTGATGCTCTCAAGATCAAGGTAGCCACAATGAAGGGCCATAAGGTCCTTTAAATAGGGCTTAGGACCGGGAAATTAGGGTTTCATTAAACAGAGCGGACTCGCCGAGTCCAAGCGCGAACCCGCGTCCTGAACCGCGATCCTACTCGGCGAGTTTGAGCTCCAACTCGTCGAGTCCCCTCACAAAACACCAAAAATATATGCATAAAAGATAACTAGAAATCCGGGCTGTTACAGGAGAGCTTTTCAGTTCACTGCAGAGGAGGTCCGCGCGGCGCCCAATGTTGTGGCTGGTATATATTCTTTCGTGTATTTACTTTTATGCTAAGATATTGTACTTATATTATGATGTGCGTAGGTACTTTTCTTGTGAATTATGTACCTGCCTTGGTATTGTTTGACTCGGCTGTGAGTCGGTCTTTTCTATCTCTGGTCTTTAGTCAGCACATCGGTATTGATCGAGAGGTGATGAGTTGACCCTTGAGGGTTTCCATAGCTGATGAGAAAGCGGTATATGCCATCGACGTGATTCGAGGATGTGTGCTCGAGATTTTTGGTGTCAATTTCCATATAGATCTAGTTCCTATCGCGATGGGAGATGTCTGTGTCATCGTGGGCATGGACTTGTTGAGTAAGTTAGGAGCGGTCATTGACTGCGAGAAATAGCTGGTGTCTATACGAGACCCTAGTGGGGGAGTGCTTACTGTGTATGGCGAGGGGACCCGGTGTGGGTCAGCATTTTGTTCGGCTGCCAGGGCGAGGCAGAGTTTACAGTAGGGCTGCAATGGATTCATAGCGTATATGATGGACACATGAGTGGCCACAGGGAGGCCAAGTTCGGTTGATGAGGTTCCGGTAGTGTGCGAGTTCCCGGAAGTTTTTCCCGAGGAACTGTCGGGCGTGCCTCCGGAAAGACAAGTGGATTTCCGTATTGATTTGATTCCGGGAGCAGCACCTATCGCCAAGGCGCCTTATCGCCTCGCACCACCAGAGATGCAGGAGTTATCCTCACAGCTTCAGGAGCTGTTGGGGAAGGGGTTTATTCGACCGAGTAGCTCACCTTGGGGAGCACCGATCCTTTTTATCAAGAAGAAAGATGGTTCACACCGGATGTGTAGTGATTACTGGGAGTTGAACAAGTTGACGGTCAAGAACCGGTATCCGTTACCTAGGATCGATGATCTGTTTGATCAGTTGCAGGGGGCATCTTGGTTCTCCAAGATAGAATTGAGGTCGGGTTATCATCAGATGAGGGTTCGGGATGAAGATATCCAGAATACTACATTCAGAACTCGTTATGGACATTACGAGTTCGTGGTGATGCCTTTTGGGCTCACCAATGCCCCAGCTGTGTTCATGGATCTCATGAATAGGGTGTACAGGCCGATGCTGGATCGTTCGGTGATCGTATTCATTGATGATATTTTGGTATATTCGAGGTCTAGAGAACAACATAAGGAGCATTTGAGGGAGATCTTTGGGGTTCTGAGATCGGAGAGGGTGTATGCCAAATTCTCCAAGTGTGATTTCTGGTTACGAGAGGTCCAAATCCTAGGGCATCTTGTTAACCAGAAAGGGATATTGGTCTGTTAAGATTAAAACCCTAATTAAGATTTGATGAACAAGATGCGGAAAATAAGAACAAACACAAATACGAAGATTATGTCGAATGATCACTCGATTTATTCAAACAAGAGGAGTAAATTACACTTTCAACATAGACTAAAGAATCTAACACTACATAAGAAACCTCACGTGGCGGCTACATTTTGCCTCCCTCTCTTAACCCTAATTGTGAATAATACATGACTATTTATAGGGAAAAAGACAAGTCTTGGGCTTTTAACCTAGAATTCATCAAAGGGGCCCATTGCCATCATCCATGGAGTGCTTTGAAACCCTACAATCTCCCCCTCAAAGTATAGAATGGATGACAATGCTTTAACTTCCAAAACAAACATCTAGCAAATAAAAAGATTTGCAACGAGGAATAGATGAAGCAATCCATGAATCTTGATTCATCAATAGTCTTCAAACACGGGCTCTAGGATATATAAACCAACCACTGAAGTAATGTCTTTAAACTTCATTTTCGAATGTAATCCCAAAGAATCTTCATGAAAACCAAACCTGCCATAAAAACCCATTTCAGAACAAAGAAACCGAATCACTTCTTGTCTTTGAAAAGCTCCCCCTCCAAGTCACAATGATCTTCAAATAAGCTAATGATATAAGTCATCAAAAAATATCATGTAACAACCCAAACTTTAAGATTTGTAATGTCGCTTGATCGAGAAAATACTAGAAGTCGGAGATATAATAAGTCCTTAGCAGAGCTCGATAAAGAACTTCCGCTGTAAAGTATACTTCTCTTTAAACACTTTAGCAGAGCTCGATGAAGAAATTCCACTGTAAAAGCTACCTTCATAATTCTACCACAAGCTTTATCAAAAAAACTTCAACTTTGAAAAGTCACAAATCCAATTTCGAATGGCCATACCAAATTCTTCCCCGATTTATAATCAAAAACATGATTATAAAGCCTTCAAATGGTAATGAGAATGATCTTGAATGGATAAAAATTTACTATGCTCCCCCGTGACAAAATGATATATACAATAAAGTATAAAATCCGAAAAAAGTCGTGAAAATTTGACGTTATCACGAAAAACGACTTTTCGAACCGCCAAGACTTGGTGGAATCATTATTTTACTATTCACGAAAAAATATGAGCGTTGAAAAATCCAAAACTGTTCACCGGCCCTTAAAATTGTAAATTTTTCGAAAAACGGTTTGAAATTGTCACTTGCTGAAAAATAGGGACTGAAATTGTAATTCTGCATCAATACTCCCCTTTATTTCTGACAAAATCTGGAAATCGTCCATAATTGCCAAGTTGTGAAAACAATAGGGACCAGAAGTGTCATTTCGTTGATGTTTCAGGGACCATTAATGTAACTTGATATCTTCTTCCCCAATTTATACGTGATAAACGAATGTGACTGGAACGTGATTACAAACGAATGTTCACAAGCGAAACTACAGACACGATTCCAATATCTACTTTCGTTCCAAGCTCAAATAAACGAATCCAAGTTCGTTCCAAGTTCATTGATATAAAACCGAAACCATACTTCCGATTTAAGCCCCAACATTCCAAGCACAGTCTCGTTTTTCGTTTCTAGCACAAACACGCGACCAATAAATCGTTCCAGGTTCGTCGATTATACCCCAAAGAGAATCCATAAAAACGAATCTAATCAGAGGCGAATGTTCGCAGGTTTAGCGTTCACTCATTATTCACCCTGAACCACGGTCAATTTTGACTCAGCCTTCATATCCGATTACACTCATAAATGAGTGCACCGCTCATAAATCTATAACTCTAATTTTGACTTTTCTGTTTGACCATTCAAATTGAGATTCAACACAGTTCATCATATGACCCCAGAAATTACGTTCAACCAACACCAAGACAATACTTCACAGATAGATTTCATTCAGAGATCATCAATAATTTTAATGTTCAACAAGAAACGAATGAAATCAAATCAATAGAAAGAACGGGAACAAGAAAATCGATGAAAATTATGAACTTGGACAGAATCAAACAGAAATCAATTCATCATAATTGATGAAGACAAATCAATATCCTTTAGTCGATAATGATATAAGCCTCGATTATTAACCTTGATTGACCTTCAGAGAACAAACAACTGGATGAACTGAGTAATAGTAATCGATGCATAAAGCAGATGATGCACACCGGAACTCAAATAAAATATTAGGGACAAAGAAAACCTGGATCGACAATAGACATACGAACCATGAACAGTGACGGAATAGTTGGGCCAAAACAAAAGAAATTAATCGACGAAGCAACCAATTTATTTTGTACAACACAATTGATCAAAGATCAGATCAAAAATACGAGCATGAAACAGATTGGATTAAAAGAAAATTATCCCGATGAACAGTAGATTCTATGAAATTCTATGAACAGTAGATCAAAAAAAACTTGATTGCAAACTACCGGATCACAAAAATCTTCAATAACTTGTGCAAAAAATCATCAAATCAAGAACCGATACTTTAAAAATCAATAGATTTTCAAAGACCCGCTCTGATACCACTTGTTAAGATTAAAACCCTAATTAAGATTTGATGAACAAGATGCTGAAAATAAGAACAAACACAAATACGAAGATTATGTCGAATGATCACTCGATTTATTCAAACAAGAGGAATAAATTACACTTTCAGCATAGACTAAAGAATCTAACACTTCATAAGAAACCTCACGTGGCGGCTACATTTTGCCTCCCTCTCTTAACCCTAATTGTGAATAATACATGACTATTTATAGGGAAAAAGACAAGTCTTGGGCTTTTAACTTAGAATTCATCAAAGGGGCCCATTGCCATCATCCATGGAGTACTTTGAAACCCTACATGGTCAATCTGGCCAAGATTGAGGCTGTGATGAGATGGGAGGTGCCGAGATCGCCCACTGAGATCAAGAGCTTTCTAGGATTGGCCGGGTATTATCGCAAGTTTATTAGGGATTTCTCCAAGATCGTTGTGCCACATACCAAGCTGAATCGGAAGGGTGTTGCATTTTCATGGGGACCGAAGCAGCTTCCTCATTTGAGACACTTCGCCAGAAGTTATGCGAAGCCCCGGTGCTTGCACTCCCGGAAGGGATGGAGGATTTTGTGGTATATTGTGATGTATCAATATCTAGGTTAGGGGCAATGCTTATGCAGAGGGGGCACATTATAGCGTATGCATCGTGGCAGCTAAAGCCTCATGAGTCAAGATATCCCACCCATGATTTGGAGCTGGGGCCTGTGGTGTTTGCCCTCAAAATCTGGCGGCACTATCTCTATGGGGTTTGGTGTACCATATACACGGACCACAAGAGTCTGAAGTATTTGATAGATCAGCCAAACCTGAATATGTGCCAGAGGAGATGGTTGGATGTGGTGAAGGATTATGATTGTGAGATCTTGTACCACCCGGGCAAGGCTAATGTTGTAGCCGATGCTTTGAGCCGTAGGGCGGAGAGCGCCCCGATCCGAGACGTTTTAATGAGGTTGACGGTGATGACTACAATATTGGACACCATCCGAGGGGCCCAGGCTGAGGCTGCGAGACCAGAAAACCGAAAGAGGGAGCGGGTTGTCGGGCTGGGGTCGGAGTTCGTTACCGATAGTCGGGGACTTATGACATTTCAGGGTCGGATTTGGGTACCGTTTATGGGCGGGACGCGTACCATTTTGATGGAAGAGGCACATCGATCAAAGTTCTCGATCCATCCCGGGGCCACTAAGATGTATTTGGACATAAAGAATAAGTATTGGTGGCCCTGTATCAAGAGGGATGTCGCATGGTTCGTCGAGAGGTGCCTAACCTGTCGCCAGGTTAAGGCAGAGCACCAGCTTCCGCATGGTAAGCTGCAGCCGCTGGAGATTCCTGAGTGGAAGTGGGAACATATTACCATGGATTTTATCACCAAATTGCCAAGGACTGCGAGAGGAGTTGATGCAATTTGGGTGATTATGGATAGGTTGACGAAGAGCGCTCATTTTCTTGCTATCAGTGAGAGCTCTTCTGCTGAGAGGATGGCAGAGTTGTATGTGAGGGAGGTGGTATCGCGGCATGGATTTCCAGTGTTGATTGTTTCAGATCGAGACGTGCGATTTACTTCCACATCGTGGAAGAAGTTTCACGAGGAGTTGGGTACGAGACTGCATTTCAGTACCGCATACCACCCACAGACGGACGGGCAGAGTGAGCGGACAATTCAGACGCTCGAGGATATGCTCTGAGCGCGTGTTTTGGATTTTGGAGGGAGTTGGGACACCTATTTACCCTTGGCAGAGTTTTCGTACAACAACAGCCATCATTCGAGCATTGGTATGCCACCCTTTGAGCTGTTGTATGAGAGGAGGTGTCGAACCCCCATCTGCTGGGAGAGGTAGGGCATCGGATAATGGGTAGTACGGAGATTGTGCTTCAGACGACAAAGCAGATACAGCATGTCAGGCAGAGATTGTTGACCGCTCAGAGTCGCCAGAAGAGTTATGTAGATAGGCGTCAGTTCGAGCTCGAGTTTCAGGTTGGTGACCTTGTACTCTTAAAGTTCTCTCCTTGGAAAGGAGTGATTCGATTCAGGAAGAGGGGCAAGTTGGGGCCTCGATATATTGGACCTTTCCGGGAAATCGCGAGGGTAGGTACGGTAGCCTACCGTTTAGATCTACCTGAGGAGCTGGGTCAGATTCAAGACACTTTCCATGTGTCGCAGTTGAGGAAGTGTATTGTCGACGAGTCGCCAGTGGTACTATTAGAGGATATACAGGTGGATGCGGGCCTGAACTATATTGAGAGACCGGTGGCAATTAGGGATCGAAAGGTTAAGGTTATGAGGAACAAGGAAGTGCCCTTGGTGCAAGTGCAGTGCCAACATAGGAAGGGGTCCGAGATGACGTGGGAGCCCGAGTCGGAGATGCGGGAGCAGTATCCGGGATTGTTTTTGGTATAAGACTTCGGGGATGAAGTCTGGTTCTAGTGGGGGAGAATTGTAACAGCCTGGAATTCAGGTATAACCATTTAGCCCTTCATCTTTTCATATATGTCATGTTGGCCCTTTTGTGTTGGGGCGAGTACGTTGGGCGTACAAAGAGTAAGCTGCGCGTACTCGCGCGCTTAAATTGAACGCGTTGTCACCCGGGTACCCTGGGCGTACCTAAGGTTACGCTGGGCGTAACCGGTCCAGACCCAAAACCCTAATATGGCTTGGTGGCTATAAAAGGAATGAGATGGCCTTGTCCCTCAGCCACCATCCTTCTGAAAGAAACCCTAAGCGAGCTTTTCCTTTGTTTTTAGCTGGAGTGTGAGTATTCTAAGCCTCAAGGTGTCATTTCAAGGTAGCAAAAAAAGAAGAGAAGTCCATTGTGGAGGCTAGAAGCTGGTAGACAAGTGTAGAACCGAGGAAAACAAAGGTTGGAGCTTCTTCCTGAGGTAAAAAGTTCAGATCTTGCCTTGTAGTTCTTATGGTATGCTTGTCGGACCAATTTCTAGGGTTTTGGTCCCAAAGATGGAGACGTTATGAGCAAGTAGTCTCCATTGGTTTAGATCTATCATATTCAAGGTCTATTTGAGTTGTATGTTCATAAAAATGTAATCTTGGACGTAAATATCTAGCCATGTATGAGATCTAGATCTTTGGAGGTGAAAAGAAAGGTATTAGAGGGTGTAGGAGCCTTTACAGCCATGCCAAGGCTTAAAGGTTCCAACTTTATGGGTTCGGAGACCTAATGAGAGCCAGATCTGGATGTTGAAAGAGTGTCTTAACCATTTAAGACAAAGAAATATGGTATGGCTGAATCTAGGATTTACGTTGGGCGTAACTCCCAATACGCGTAGCGTAAGGGGTTACGACCCCCGATTGTGGTCATGGATGTACGCCCGGCATACAAAAGCTGGTACGCCCCGCGTACTGTGGTATGTTGACTTTTGTTTACTTTTAGGGTTTTTGTCAACATGTGGACTTTGAGTCAAGGAGGGGAGAAATGGTCTTTTACCCCTCTGTGAGAAAATGAAAAAGGTGTAGCCTAGTCTTGGAAGCCTATATTAATTAGAATAATATTTCGTTATGATTAGGCGGGGTTGGGTCTTCGTTTCGAGATTTAGAGATAGCGAGCACGTGAGATTCTAGACTTCCTGCGAGGTGAGTCTTCTCACTATACTGTACCCAGAAAGGTATATATGTGTGACCGGAAGGTCGGATATGTTATGAGCTGTATGCATTATATGTAATTAAGTTAACCGTTGTATGCCCTATGTATGCTATGCTATATATGGGCCAGAAGGCATCATGTTATGGGCGAGAAGGCATTTATGTCATGGGCCGGAAGGCACTGTGATGCGGCCCGGAAGGTCGACGCGGGTAGGACCAGAAGGTCGACGCGGGTCGGGACGAAAGTCCCCTGAGACACATGGACCGGTAGGTCATGGCCTGGAAAGGCGTATGTGCGTAAGTAGTATTTTGGGGAACTCACTAAGCATTTATGCTTACAGTTGTTGTGTTATGTGTTTTAGGTACTAGCGAGGATCGTGGGAAGGCGCCGGCATGATCTATACACACTGACGGAAGATTTATGATCTTGGGATTTATATGTTTTGTATTATAAGATGATACATTGGAATTTTATGACTTGATTTAGATGAAAACATGTTCTAAGAAATGAAAATTTTGTTTTGAAAATTCACATTGTTACATCTGGTGGTTACCTATTTCTTGGAGGAAGACTGGTTAGCTGGTCTTCATGGAAACAAAATTGTGTTTTTTGACTACCGCAGAAGCCGAGTACGTGGCCACAACAAGCTGTTGTTCACAAGTCCTATTGATGAAAACCCAACTGATGGACTACGAATACAGAATTTTATGGATACCGATTTACTGTGAATCAGAGAGTGCTATAGCGATTTCTCATAATCCTATTCATCATTCGAAGACGAAGCATATTGAAGTTCAGTACCATTTCATAAAGGACCATATACTCAAAGGTAACATTGAACTAATCTTTGTTCCATCTCATGAAGAAATTGCGGAAGTGTTTATAAAGGCACTTGATGCAACAAAACATAACAATTTTCTGCAAATGTTAGGGATGACGAATCCGGATACATAATTCTTTTTGAATTGATAGGTACGCAGACCACCTCAGGTCTCCGTTGCGTTCCTAGTCAGATATATCTATTATAGATGATTTCAGTATACTCTGTTGTCACACCCCCGAATCGTGAAAACAACGGCGGAAACGTCCGGGGGCAGATGACGTCATGCGTAGTATCACAAAAATTGCATCATAGTAATCAAAGTAAACACAACCATTACATTATAATATGAATATTTACATCTGTTTGAAACATAGTTTGTATACATCAATATGAAACAAAAGTAAGAGACGAGAATCCAAAATGCTCCGTCTTTTCCAAAAGTTAGCATGGGTACCTGTCTATTGTTGTCCTGAGAATACAAGCGGTTTGAAAACATATCAACATAAAGCTGGTGAGTTCATAAGCATGTTTTTATAATGAAAACTAGTCACTGAATTTGTATAATTAATTCATTTTCATTATAGGTAAATATTATTTGTATCAAAAACCCTGGTTACCACCAGTATGTAGTTCATTTGAAAACTCTGGCTACCACCAGTAGGTATAGTAGTTTTATAAAATAAAACTAATGAGGAATGAAATCTCGTAAACAAGGTTAATTTATACTTTTGTGAGTTCGTATAACTATGCTAATATGACCGATGACCTCCGAGACGTTTCTTCAGGCGTCGTAGGGTATGATATTTGTCACCCCAGGCATGCCTGCCTAACTATAGCTAGCAGTTTAGGTGTGGAATTGTTAGTCCCGAATAGATCTATTCACAAATATCGTGCTCTACCTCTAGGAGACTCTGGTTATACTAAAGGTAGAGGATTTTACAAGTACCTTGAAGGGTACTATTGAAGAGATGTCTCACAATCCTGTATTAACTAGTTTACATGTAGTTTTGTATCGTGTTCTCGTAATTGAAATCGTTTGTAAGTTGGTAGAGTATAGATAATTATATGTAAAATAATTATTTAGTATTATTGTTGGGGTTGCAAAGTTATTCATTCATGACTTTGTAAATGTTTGACTTTTGTAAAACCCACTTGCATGTGGTGTTTTAGCCTTTAGACCCATTTGGTAGTTAGAGTGAGAGAGAGACATGTAAACACCTCTATAAATAAGTGGGTTCATACCAGTTGTAGAGGTGTGCTTGAGAGATGAAGAAGTGAGTGTGTAAGTGTGTGTTAATTATGTAGTCTAGATCTAGTCCTTTTTTTGTAACACCATATACATTCAATATATCTCTTAAACACCCAAATCACCATGTTCAATTGTGCAAGCTTTAATTCCGCATGCCAAACCATGTTCTTTGTCACTACAATTGGTATCAGAGCGGGTCTTCAAGATCAAGGTGATTTTTGAAGAACGATTCTCGGTTTGGCAACTTTTGTCGCAACTTGAACAATTTTGGTGAGTCTCTCTCTATGATCTCTCTTAATTTCGTTGAAATCATGCGTAACGTTTTTGATTTGTGATCATTTGACTCGTTGGATCTAAATTTTTGTTGAAAAACCCATTTGTTGTGATCCAATAATTTTTTGTTGATCAAAGCCCGATCCAATCTCATATTCTTTTGTTCTAATTGATTCTCAAATTACAACTGTTTGTTTGAATTGAGTTTTAAGATCAAAATTCAGATCAAATTTCTTGAATCGCTAATTCGTTACTGTTCATATGATCTGATTTTAAAGCCCAAAATCAATATTTCAGTTACTATTTGTAACAGCCCGGATTTCCAGGTATCCTTTATTGTTTTGATTTTTGGTGTTTTGAGAGGGGACTCGGCGAGTTGGAGCTCAGACTCGCCGAGTAGGGTAGCGATTCTGGACGCGGGATTCGTCTGGACTCGGCGAGTCCAGGATATGGACTCGGCGAGTCCGCGCTGTTTAATGAAACCCTAATTTCTCGGGTTTGGGACCTATTTAAAGGGCCTTATGGCCGTCATTTGTACCCAACAGTCCATATAGAGAAACCCTAGAGTGCTTTAGCGATTTGAGAGAGAAAGGAAGCATTTCTTGACCTTTGTGTGTTGTTTAGCAAAGAAGAGGGAGGTTCTAGCCAAGAGGAGGCAAAGGAGGTTGCTATTCTGTGGATTTGAAGCTTAGATCTTCGATCTAAAGGTATGATTTCGGCTCATCTTCTGTTTTGTGAAGTATGTTGGGTTTTAGGGTTTCTTGTGACCTTTGTTGGGTTGATTGGATGGTCAAATAGTCCCTTGCTAGTGATGAGGCTTTGGATCTGGATCCATAGAGGTCCAGAGCGCCTCATTCATCAAGCTTTATGAAGAACAATGGAGGTTATGACCTTGAGTTGTGGTATTTGTTGATAATTCTTCATATATGGTCATATAGAGGTTGTATGTACACCAAGATAGGAGCTTTACGTGGTGAATCAGTCTAGGAAGGCCAGATCTATGAGTTAATGGAACAGATCTGACCTTGGAAGCGAGTTTGGGTGATTGCATGGCATGGACTCGCCAAGTCCGATGAACAGACTCGGCGAGTAGCTTGAAGATTGCCCTTAGATCGGCCAGTGAGTGGTCCAGTCGAGTCATGGGTTGACTCAGTGAGTCAGGGCGAGTTAGGAAGGTTGGTCAGTGGACTGAGTTGAACTGGGACTCGCCGAGTTGTTCTTGGAACTCGGCGAGTTGAGTCGGGGTGGCCCCGCGATTCTGCCAGGTGGAACTCGTCGAGTCGGGAGGAGTACTCGACGTGTAAAAAGGGAATCCTAGAGGGTTGGTGAATATGTCTAGACTCGCCGAGTAAAAGAGTTTTGAAAAATGCAGAGCAAGAGATGTGTGTACGATCACTTAGCGCCCGAACGGTGATTTCCCAAAATACCTTTATATTATGTGATATTGATATTGATATGATGTATCTGCATGCTAGAGTAGGCGAGGTATTACTATTAGGATTAGAGTGGCCTGATTTGTAATGCCTTAGCCTAGGGAGAGGTGAGCTGCTATGAGATGCTTGAGAGTGAGTAGGGAGCAGTGAGGGGCTTATGAGAGATCCATTAGAGAGTGGTTTACGCATGATAGATTACTTGGGACTTGGGCCCGTACTATTGGAAGCACCGGAGCGGTGTGCAGCCCAAGTAAGAATCTTTGGAATGCCAAGAATCAAGGAGGAAAGAGTTGACGAGTGTGAGTATGCTCGTGTGGATTCTAATTTATCGTATGTTGTATTTCAGAGGTAGATCATGGTGAGGACACGTTTGATGCCCGAGAGCAGTGGTACCAGTGAGGAGGAGATCCGCCGGATCATTCAGGAGGAGGTGGCTGCGGCCATCAGGGCAGAGATACCAGAGATGTTTGGGTCTATAAAGACCACATTGATTGAGACGTTTGATGAGCGTTATGCCGCTCTTTCTGAGGCTGCGGCTGTAGCGGCTACCGCAGCGATTGCTGCTGCGAGGCCGGAGGGTGGTGATGCGTTGCTGTTCCGCGAGTTCAGCAACACAAAACCACCAGAGTTTGATGCTACTCAGGATCCAGTGGCAGCTATGAGGTGGATATCTGATATTGAAGGTTCGGTTCGCGCTGAACCAGCTTCGCTTGGGAGCGAAGGACTGGTGGAAGTTTGTGACGGCGCCTTATACACCTGCTGAGCTTTCGGCGGTGACCTAGGAGAGGTTCACCACCATGTTCCGGGATGAGTATGTTCCCCAGGTGGAGAGGGAGTGTTTAGCACAGGAGTTTCTGACCCTCAAGCAGGGTACTGAGTCAGTTACAGCGATCACGAGGATGTTCCATGAGAGGGCGATGTTCTGCCCTGAGCACGTGTCCACTGAGCAGGCACGTATGAGCCGCTACTTGAGCATTTTGAGACGGGATATTCGGGAGTTCGCTGCGAACTCCTCGTACCGGACATTTGCCGAGCTTTAGGCAAATGCCCGAAAGAGGGAGATTGAGCTTGAGACTCAGGCCAGGGAGGAGGCGGAGTCTCAGGGGAGGGATCGGCGACCGGCACAGTCGTAGACGGCAGCCAAGCGGGCCAAGCCCGCTGATCCCAGACCAGGGAGCCAGAAGGGCCGCACTTGCGGGAAGTGCGGCAAGGGTCATGACGGAGTTTGCCGAGCGGGGTCTTGCTACAAATGTGGCAAGGAGGGGCACATGGCCAAGGACTGGCCCAAGGGGTTTGCAGTGTGTTTTCACTGTAACCAGACCGGACACCGGAAGGCCGAGTGTCCGCAGTTGCACGGAGCATCTCAGGGATCTGCTCCTGCTGCCATCAGAGTTACAGAGAGTCGGCCTGTGAAGGCCGAGGCGCCGAGAGCTCGAGGGAGAGCCTTCCAGCTGACTGCAGAGGAGGTCCGCGCTGCGCCCGATGTTGTGGCTGGTATGTTTCCTTTCATGTATTTATTTTGATGTTGAGATATTATGCTTATGTTATGTTATGTGTAGGTACTTTCCTTGTGAGCTCTGTACCTGCTTTAGTGTTATTTGACTCGGGTGCGAGTCGGTCTTTTGTATCTTTGGCCTTTAGTCAGCATATCAGTGTTAGTCGTGAGGCATCGAGTCGACCTCTGAGAGTTTCCATAGCTGACGATAGTGTGATTTGTGCCACGGAGGTTCTCCGGGGATGTGTGTTAGAGATTTTCGGGGTTGAGTTTCCGATTGATCTGATTCCTATTGCGATGGGTGATGTCTGTTTCATTGTGGGCATGGACTGGTTGAGCCGATTCGGCGCGATTATTGACTGTGAGTGTCAGCTGGTGACCATACGAGACCCTAGTGGAGGAGTTCTTTCAGTATACGGCAAGGGTACACGTTCAGGATCAGCTTTTTGTTCGGCCGCTAGGGCGAGGCATTGTCTACAGCAGGGCTGTAAGGGTTTTGTAGCGTATGTGATGGATACGCGAGCGACTTCCGAGCGACCGAGTTCATTTGAGGAGGTACCGGTCGTGCGTGAGTTTCCAGATGTTTTTCCCGAGGAGTTGTCGGGTGTACCTCCTGTGAGACAAGTGGAGTTTGGTATTGATTTGGTTCCGGGGGCCGCGCCTATTGCTAAGGTGCCTCATCGTCTTGCACCTCCAGAGATACAAGAGTTATCCTCGCAGCTTCAGGAGTTGCTGGGTAAGGGATTTATTCGGCGGAGCAGCTCGCCATGGGGAGCACCTATTCTGTTCGTCAAGAAGAAGGATGGTTCACACCGGATGTGCATTGACTACCGGGAGTTGAACAAGCTGACGGTCAAGAACCGTTACCCGTTGCCGAGGATCAACGATTTATTTGATCAGTTGCAGGGAGCATCTTGGTTCTCCAAGATCGATTTGAGGTCGGGATATCATCAGGTGAGAGTACGGTATAAGGACGTCCAGAAGACAGCGTTCAGGACGCGTTATGGGCATTATGAGTTTGTGGTGATGCCTTTTGGGCTCACCAACGCCCCGGCTGTGTTCATGGATCTCATGAACAGGGTATGCAAGCCGATGTTGGATTGGTCGGTGATTGTATTTATTGATGATATTCTGGTATATTCGAGATCTAGATAGTAGCATGAGGAGCATTTGAGGGAGGTCCTTGGGGTTTTGAGATCGGAGAAGCTTTATGCAAAGTTCTCCAAGTGTTATTTCTGGCTTCGGGAGGTCCAGTTCCTAGGACATCTCGTTAACCAGGAGGGGATTCTGGTCGATCCGGCCAACGTTGAGGCGGTGATGAGTTGGGAGGTGCCGAAGTCACCATCAGAGATCAGGAGCTTCCTTGGTTGGCAGGGTATTATCGGAGATTTATCAAGGATTTCTCCAAGATCGCAGTGCCGCTCACCAGATTGACCCAGAAGGGTGTCGCATTCTCATGGGGTCCCGAGCAGCAGACCTCCTTTGAGACACTTCGCCAAAGGTTGTGCGAAGCCCCGGTATTAGCCCTCCCGGAAGGGATGGAGGATTTTGTGGTATATTGTGATGCATCGATTTTGGGGCTGGGTGCGGTGTTGATGCAGAGGGGACATGTGATAGCATATGCATCGAGGCAGCTGAAGCCTCATGAGACGAGATATCCCACGCATGATCTAGAGTTGGGGGCAGTAGTGTTCGCCCTCAAGATTTGGCGTCACTACTTGTATGGGGTTCGGTGTACGATATACACGGACCATAAGAGTTTGAAGTAGTTGATGGATCAGCCCAACCTAAATATGCGGCAGAGGAGGTGGTTAGATGTGGTCAAGGATTATGATTGTGAGATCCTGTACCACCCGGGCAAGGCCAATGTGGTGGCCGATGCGTTGAGCCGCAGGGTGGAGAGCACTCCACTGCGAGATGTATGTCTGAGATTGACCGTGATAGCTCCGGAATTGGATGCCATTCGTGGGGCACAGGCCGAGGCTGTGCGACCGGAGATGCAGAAAAGGGAACGGGTCGTTGGTTTGGTTTCAGAGTTCGTTACGGATGGACGAGGGCTTATGAATTTTCAGGGTCGGATTTGGGTACCGTTTGTGGGCGGTACGCGTACTACTTTGATGGAAGAGGCTCATCGGTCGAAATTTTCGATCCATCCGGGGGCTACGAAGATGTATTTGGATTTGAGGAAAGAGTATTGGTGGCCCTGTATGAAGAGGGACGTCGCCTGGTTTGTTGAGAGGTGCTTGACATGCCGCAGGGTTAAGGCCGAGCACCAAAGACCGCATGGCAAGTTGCAGCCATTGGAGGTTCCTGAGTGGAAGTGGGAACAGATCACTATGGATTTCATCACCAAATTGTCGAGAACTGCCAGAGGAGTTGATGCAATTTGGGTGATTGTGGATAGGTTGACGAAGAGCGCTCACTTCCTTGCCATAAGTGAGAGTTCTTCAGCGGAGAAGTTGGCGGAAATATATGTGAGAGAAGTAGTATCTCGGCATGGGGTGCCGATCTCGATTGTTTCGGACCGTGATGTGCGTTTCACTTCCAGATTCTAGAAGAAATTTCATGAGGAGTTGGGTACTAGATTGCATTTTAGTACCGCATATCATCCCCAGACAGACGGTCAGAGTGAGCGGACTATTCAGACACTTGAGGATATGCTTCGAGCATGTGTGTTGGATTTCGGGGGTAGCTGGGATGCGTATTTACCCTTGGCAGAGTTTTCCTACAACAACAGCCATCATTCGAGCATTGGTATGCCACCCTTTGAGCTGTTGTATAGTAGGAGGTGTCGGACCCCCATTTGCTGGGGAGAGGTTGGGCAGAGAGTGATGGGAAGTACAGACATCGTGCTTTAGAGGACAGAGCAGATTCAGCAGGTCAGACAGAGGTTATTGACCGCCCAGAGCCGACAGAAGAGTTATGCAGACAGACGCCGGTCCGAGCTTGAGTTTCAGGTCGACGACTTCGTTCTCTTGAAGGTCTCTCCTTGGAAAGAAGTGATTCGATTCAGGAAGAGGGGCAAGTTGGGGCCCCGGTATATTGGGCCATTTCGTGTGATTGCGAGGGTAGGCCGGGTAGCCTATCGTTTGGAATTGCTAGCAGAGTTGGGGCAAATCCACGACACTTTTCATGTGTCGCAATTGAGGAAGTGTATAGCCGATGAGTCGGCAGTGGTTCCATTAGAGGATATTCAGGTGGATGCGAGCCTGAATTATGCCGAGAGACCAGTAGCCATCAGAGATCGGAAGATCAAGGTTTTGAGGAACAAGGAGGTACCTCTGGTGTTGGTTCAGTGGCAACACCGGAAGGGATCGGAGATGACCTGGGAGCCGGAGCGCGAGATGCGGGAGCAGCATCCGGAGCTATTTTCAGAGCGAGATTTCAAGGGCGAAGTCTAGTTCTAGTGGGGGAGAGTTGTAACAGCCCGGATTTCCAGGTATCCTTTATTGTTTTGATTTTTGGTGTTTTGAGAGGGGACTCGGCGAGTTGGAGCTCAGACTCGCCGAGTAGGGTCGCGATTCTGGACGCGGGATTCGTCTGGACTCAGCGAGTCCAGGATATGGACTCGGTGAGTCCGCGCTGTTTAATGAAACCCTAATTTCTCGGGTTTGTGACCTATTTAAAGGGCCTTATGGCCGTCATTTGTACCCAACAGTCCATATAGAGAAACCCTAGAGTGCTTTAGCGATTTGTGAGAGAAAGGAAGCATTTCTTGACCTTTGTGTGTTGTTTAGCAAAGAAGAGGGAGGTTCTAGCCAAGAGGAGGCAAAGGAGGTTGCTATTTTGTGGATTTGAAGCTTAGATCTTCGATCTAAAGGTATGATTTCGGCTTATCTTCTGTTTTGTGAAGTATGTTGGGTTTTAGGGTTTCTTGTGACCTTTGTTGGGTTGATTGGATGGTCAAATAGTCCCTTGCTAGTGATGAGGCTTTGGATCTGGATCCATAGAGGTCCAGAGAGCCTCATTCATCAAGCTTTATGAAGAACAATGGAGGTTATGACCTTAAGTTGTGGTATTTGTTGATAATTCTTCATATATGGTCATATAGAGGTTGTATGTACACCAAGATAGGAGCTTTACGTGGTGAATCAGTCTAGGAAGGCCAGATCTATGAGTTAATGGAACATATCTGACCTTGGAAGCGAGTTTGAGTGATTGCATGGCGTGGACTCGCCGAGTCCGATGACCAGACTCGGCGAGTAGCTTGAAGATTGCCCTTAGATCGGCCAGTGAGTGGTCCAGTCGAATCATGGGTTGACTCAGTGAGTCAGGGCGAGTTAGGAAGGTTGGTCAGTGGACTGAGTTGAACTGGGACTCACCGAGTTGTTCTTGGAACTCGGCGAGTTGAGTCGGGGTGGCCCTGCGATTCTGCCAGGTGGAACTCGTCGAGTCGGGGGGAGTACTCGACGTGTAAAAAGGGAATCCTAGAGGGTTGGTGAAAATGTCTAGACTCGCCGAGTCGCCTTTGTACACTCGCCAAGTCCGGTCAAAGTTGACCGTTGACCGTTCACCAGAGTTGACATGTGTTGACTTCTTAGGGATAGTCAACCTTAGAGATAAAAAGTGTTAATTAGAGTCATGTGATGTTATAGGAGGATTAGAGCTCGGAGGATCGAGCACGAGGGATTTCCAGGATTCTTGAGATACCGAGATACGCGAGGTGAGTCTTCTCACTATACTTTACCTTGAGTAGGTAATCAGAGCTATGTGTTAGTGTGTGTATGTTATGTGTATGCTATGTGTTGTACTGCATTATTTCTATGTGATTTATGTTGTGCATGTTTACAGAGTTGGAATCAGAAGGTTCCTAGAGTTAGAACCTGAGGGTTCATAGAGTTTGGGTGCACGGACCCATAGAGTTATAGCCTCGAGTGGCTAATATGTGTTTTATGTGTGGTATTTTGGGGAACTCACTAAGCTTCGTGCTTACAGTGTTAGTGTTGTTGTTACAGGTACTAGCGATGATCGTGGGAAGGCGCCGGCTTGATCCGTACACACTCAGGTGACTTTTGATATATATATTTATGTGATCTTGGGATTTGTATGATACGAATTGGAATTTTAAACTTAACGTTTTATGAAATTAAATAAGAAATGTTTTTATATTTGTGAAAAATTATTATTGAAAATTCTCGGTGTTACACTATTCATACTGCTCGAATGAAAGCCCAATCAAAATGCAACTTACTGTTCTTAATCTTGTTTAAGCCCAAATGAATAGATCCAATACAATTCTCATAATCGATCCCATTTATTCATCAAAATCTGTTTATTTGTATATGTTTGTCAACATATATTTGAAGCTCGGAAGTCGCAATCAACATTACTGTTAATCGTGTTCTTGATTTTCGTTTTCATTTTATCTGTTCTTATAATTGATGAGTTTCGATTTTTTGTGATGAACTTGTGAATCGATATGTTTGAATACAAAAGTCAATAATGATCAAGTTATTCGTTAAATCAGAATGACAAGTTAATAATTCTTGGTTTGAAGATTTTGATTGAACTTGGAAATTGTTGATTAGGATCGATATCGATTTTGATTATTGAGTTTATCAGTCGAGATGTTTCAAGAACTGATGAACGAACAGGGTGAATTGGTTGAATTAGTGAGTTTAATCCAAAAATAGATTTGAGAAAAAGGATTTTGGTGTTAGTCGCTAGTTCGCTAGATTAGTGTTCTTGAAAAATCGATTGAGAAAGAACGAAGGTTCTTAGAATCGGAATTCACGAAAAGTTGAAGGCGATGGTCGAGGGTACAAATGTCCAGGAACGAACAGGTTGATGTATGAAGAATTTGATTTTGGAATCAATGAATTCATTTTCGATTTTGAGTTCATTGCTGAGACGTTGATTCAAAAACGAAACTTTGCCAACATTTTGAATCGCAAAGTTGAATTTGTTTTGATTTTGGGATATCGATTGATTAAGGATGAACTGATAAAAGATCTTGGAGTCGATTTTGGAATTGAGGAATAATGTTCGCATGATTGGAATAGATCGATTGTTCTTAATAACGAAGGCTTGATGTGCGAATGGTTCCACAGTGATCAATGATTTGGGAAGAGGGCTGATTAAAATCGATTTCGCATATTGAATACATTTGAATAAAATTGAGTTCACACGTTTGATCGATAAAATGCGAATAATAATTTTTTTTTGATCAAAGACAAGTTCGCATATGAGATCAAAGACAGTTCGCATATTTGTTTATTTGGTTACAGAACTCACTTGGAATCGCAAATAAAATCAAAGATTGCATTTGATCTTGATGGGTTCGCATTTGTGTGACTACAGTGTGCATCTAGTGTTTAATTCGCATTTGGAGTTTTGTATTGGAGTCAAAATGCGAATTCATCTCACTATGATTCGCATTTTGGTGAGTTAAAAATGCAAAACATTAAGATGCGAAGTCTGTGATTTGGGAAAGAACACAAAGCCTTTACAGTAAAATGCGAATTGGGGAAGAAACACACATATTTCGTATTTGGTCCCTGCTCTTTTAAAGAAATAACACAAGTAGCCCAACTTCGCAAGTTTGAAGAACATGCAGAAATTGTCAAAACGAATACCTGTAGTTTCGCATTTTTGACAGTTTATACCCAACTTCGCAAATGGGGTCATAAAATGCTGAAATTGCAGAATTTTCAAATCTGGTCCCTACAGTTTGTGCGAATTTACACATTTTACCCAGTTTCGCAAATGGGAGTGTGTTACGCATATTTGGCTGTTTTGAGCACAACGGGTCACTGCAGAATTTTGAAATTGACAATTTCTACCCATTTTTGAGAAATTTTGTCAAAGGCGATCCGTGAACGAAGCTAAAAATTCAATATTTTTTGGATTTTTCGGATTGAAGCACAATGTTTATGCCACATGTTAAGGGGGAGTTTTGACATGAAAAATTCCGAATAGAGCACGTTCTTTTTCCTTTGGAGTTTTATAATCAAATTTCGATTATAAAAAGGGGGAGAAATTTTATATGGAAATTCGAACTTGAATTTTTCATATTACGCGGATTTGAAGACCGAAGTGATCTTGAAGTTTTGAAGATTACGAGATGATGCAATTGGAAGTTCGGAAGTGATGTATTCGAAATGGGTTTGGAATTATTGAAGATTTTTGGGGTGTGTTTTTATGCGCAACTTTTGGGTGATTATTTGGAATTAATCATTTGTTGCTGCTTGGTTTGTATGGTCTCACATCCTAGAGCCCAAATTGAAGAGTCATGGAAGAATTGAAGATTGAAGTTCATTTTGACATGTGTCACCTTTAAGGCTCGAACCGCGTAGTGCTTGATTTTGGAAGATTTGAAGTGGGTCATTCATTCCTAACTTTGAGGGGGAGAATGTTGGGGTTGCAAAGTTATTCATTCATGACTTTGTAAATGTTGGACTTTTGTAAAACCCACTTGCATGTGGTGCTTTAGCCTTTAGACCCATTTGGTAATTAGAGTGAGAGAGAGACATGTAAACACCTCTATAAATAAGTGGGTTCATACCACTTGTAGAGGTATGCTTGAGAGATGTAGAAGTGAGTGTGTAAGTGTGTGTTAATTATGTAGTCTAGATCTAGTCCTTTTTTTGTAACACCATATACATTCAATATATCTCTTAAACACCCAAATCACCATGTTCAATTGTGCAAGCTTTAATTCCGCATGCCAAACCATGTTCTTTGTCACTACAATTATACGCTTGTTTTCTGAACGTAGCAATGAATATCATAAACTAAATCTATCATAGTTTATATGTTTGACTAATTAGGTAGTGTGTATTGGTAAAACTGGTAATGAATACCCCAAACTATATCTATTATAGTTTGACTGAAATGTTGTGTTCGTGAATGGTTCTTAAAACTATGCAATTATGTTTAGAAAAACACCCCTTATGTTCCGCATAATACAAAAGGGGTAGAATATCTAAATATTTTATGAAACTCATTGGTTAGTATAACTGCATAAGTTTAACTTGTTGAAAACTGTTGTGTTTGGCTTGTATCCCCACTGAAAACGTTTAAAAATCATAAAAGCGTAGGGGCATGAACTCACTGTTTGTTGGATGCAAAGGATTGAACTGGAAGATCCTCGAGTCGACACACGTGGCACTTAACGGAATCCAAATATCAATAAATACGTATATGTATCTAAATTAGCGATTTCGTTAGATAAAGTGTTAGAAAAACATTCGTTTTCGATTAAGGAATGTTACCAGGACTTGGTTGAATCGAGGGAACATGCTTTTAAACACCGGATAGGTGTTTACAGCCGTGAATGAGGGTTTACGGCCGTGAACTTGGTTTGCGGCCATAGACAGAGTTTACGGTCGAGAACGGGATTTCCGGCCGTGAACAGGGTTTACGGCCGTGAACTGCCTGTCGAAAGGGTTTACGGCCTTTGAAGATTTGAAGGGTTTACGGCCGTAAACTCAAGAACAAAGGTGCTCGCTTTTGACGAAAATGAGTTCCAGATGCTCTCAAACGGCCCCAAATGACAATTTCTGGTGTTTTTCGGAGGAAATGAGGGCTTTTAGGTGTTTATGATCACGAAAGTTAGAGAGAGAAGGAGAGTGCTTTTAGCCAAGAAGGTTCCAATGAGGGTGGGGGTCCTGTGTTTATAGGCTAGGGGTGTGGTCGGTGGTGGGGTCCACCTGGCACTGACCGCAAATGGGTTTACGACCATAGACGAGTTTACGGCCGTAAACTCGTCCTGGTCGTGAACTCGGTGCGTTTTCAGAAAGTTCGTGTTTTTCGCACGATTTTCGGTTCATTCCGACTCATATAAAATACATATTATTTATTTAAAACGCAAAGTCTTTCCCAAGCAAGAAATTTGACGGAATTTATTGAAAAACTCAAATTTTATTAAAGGAAATCGGGTAAAGATAACAGAAAAAGTTTCGGGTTGTCACATCTGTGTACCGCAACCATATATCTGTTGGGTCCTTATTTCTTGTTATTTCTGATATTTTGTCAAGTGTTCCTCGGTTTGTATTACCACAGTCGCATAACCACCTATCTGCAATGATGAATCAATACGCAATGGAGAATCAATCCGCAGTCACACTTAATGAATCTCAACTACTACTTCATAAATTCTCGAAACATTGTGTGCTATTAAATGGTTCTCATTAAATAAAGAAACATTCTCAAAAACATTTGTTTGTAGCATATAAAGTTTCAATTTCTTTTCATATAGTCTTTTGGTGTCAGACCTATTTTAGGTATCATGACAAATAAAACGGTTTTCCATAAAAAAAATCTTTTTAGATATCTTTTTCTTAAATTGTCAAATCCTTTTATCCCCAAGATGTCAAATCCGTTCCAAATTCCACATTTATTCAACGGACTTTTTCCCCTCACCACACGTTCTCCAAACGTGTGATAATGAGCCTGACATATCATTAAATGCCCCATATTTGAAAATTAAAAAATAAATAATTCCTTATATTTATTTTATTTGTGGCTGAAAATGGTTAAAACCCAAGGGTTTTACCATTAACAACTGTAAATAGGGTAAATCCAATAAACGTTTCAGATCCGGAGCTATATAAATGCTTTTTCCCTCCTAAGAAAGCTTTACGCTTTCTGAACTCTTAAAGACAATCTTAATCTTCTTCATCTCCTTGCACTCAAAAATTTTCTGCAAGTTCTTCAAACGTTTTCAACAATGATGAAGTCAGGTGTATCAAAGAAACAATCAAAAGCTTTTGGATCAGCCCAACCCACTGGTTCTGAATCCACAACGAAAAACCAATCACAATCGATTGCCTCAACCAATTTTAGGGCAATCTTTGAAGATCATCAATCTTACAATGAATCCATCCGTCTGGTAATCAAGTTCATCTCAACTCATCCCCTGTTTGGAGCCTTTGACTCATTCACAGATGTTATTCCACTGCCTAGTCTCTTCAAATGTGCATTCTCGACATTACGACCCCTTAACAATCTTCAAGAAGTTCACCTGAACTTAATCGATGATTCCTTGGTCATCTTGACCAAAGATAAGTTTCTGAATGCGATCAACTTACGTGTTCTTCCTACTATGAAGTTCTTCTCCCCAAGTGCGAATGACATCATCACAACTCTCTACCAAATGGGATACCAGAAGAAACTCAGGGGTATCGGTGAATTCAAGAACAATCAGTTGCCTGTGGTTTGGCAATTTGTGTGCCACTTTATCATCCAGAGTCTCTCTGGGAGAACCGAAGGCATAGACAATATGGGCCTCAAACTACTGGAACTGATGTGGAGCATCTTCACTGGCTAGGACGTCAACTATGGGCAGATCTTGTGGGATGACTTTCTCTAGTACATTCCCAAGGAGAATCCAAGTGTAGCCCCAACAGAGCTCACATTCACACGTTTTTGGTCCGTATGCATCTTAGACCTCCATCGTGATATACAACTTAGTATGGGGAATGACATCAACTTTTTCATCACTAGGGATCTCAAAAGGTACGCACCCTCTAAAGATCAATTTTTGTTTGGACCACTGAGATGTCTTCCTTTCCATATTTTGATATCCGTTAGACTTGAAACTCAAGAAGTCACGAATCATATTGAGGCTACGGAAGGTATTGACCTATACCTTCCTACCCCACCTCTACCAAGTCAGTCTATATTGGCCTCGACAAACCCCCATGGTCCGGTGAGTACCACTGCCCCAACTTCTACTCAATCCCATCTTCCAATAGCAAGACGCTCACAGAAGCTAGTGTCATCAAAGAAAGCCCCCCGTGGCAAGGCAAAGAAAGGTGGAACCTCCAAAAAGCGCAAATCCAAGACAATTGTGTCCTGGATGAAGAGTCTGATCATAGCCCTTCTGTAAATGTTGAGTCTAATAGTGACTCAGGTCCAGTTCTCACACACAAGAAATAGAAGACCAATCCTAGTTCTAGCCAAATGTGTATCCGGACAGATACTGCAGCCTCTCAAAAGGCTTCGGTAGTCGTTGGGGTCCTCACAGACCCATTCGCATCAACCCTCTCCAACTACTCGGACACAACAAATGTGTTCATTTCATCTGAAAGTGGAAATGCAACACCAAATGAATCCCAAAGGGATTTACTTGGTTCTACATGCCCTAAAGTCTCCATGGCTTCCAAACTTCATTTCTTTGAGGAACAGGAGTTGCGCTCCATACTTGATTTTGTTATCCAAACACTTAAAACACTATCCCAACCGCAGGGCGATTCTTCAGCCCTTGCTAGAACTGCGCTGAGGCCAAACTAGACTACGGGTCAAGGAGACCAAGGATGCTCAGGAAATCCTACTCCGCTTACCTCACAATCAGGTGGTTTAGGCATGGTGAGAACCATTGTGCAAGGATCTATGAACCCAAGGGACACCCTGGTGCACAATCAAGGATTTGACGGTTACGATTCAGATGATACTTGGACTCGGGATCGTCCCACTATTAAGTCCAGTATTCGTAAATATGAAGCTTTCTGCAGGGCATTCCAGGCCCGCAAGGATCAACAGACTAAATAACAATAACAGAAAGAGCAGGAGATTCAGACTGTAGCCAAATACTAGGTCGATGCAATTAACAGCGCAAACACCGTAGCCACCATTTCTAAAGTTCAAGTTTGGATGACCACCATGGTCGAAATGATCCAAAAGGCTCAAGATCATCAAGGTGGTGCAGGTCCCTCCAAAATTCCTCTGACTACCAACATTCAGGGATCTGAAGAAGACTGTACAACTATTGTAGTCAGTTCCGGTCCAACCTTTGGTCTGGATGACCTGGATATGACCGAAGTCAACCAACCAACGGGTTCGGATGACTTTATGATGATCGTTGATGAAGAATCCTCAAGAGGTTCTCAACACTCCACTTCCAAACCAAAGGAGAAAAAGAAAAAGAAGAAACTGGTCATAACACGCAAGGAATTTCTCAGTCTCCAAGAGAAGGTCAATAAGATATTGGCCACAGTGACCATACCGCAACAAACCGATGTTGCTGGGCCACAATCAATTGCGGAACGGGTTGAAAGACTAGAGACTAGAGAACGCCTGGCTGCTGAACAAATATCACTCAAAGTCGATGTCACACCCCCAAACCGAAACGGCGAAAACGTTCGGGGGCGGATGACATCATGTAAGTATCACAACACAGGCATTATAGTAATCAAAGTACAGCCAACCATTGCATTAATAGGTATAAGTCTTACATAAGTGTTTTAAACATTACATATTCTAATATCAAGGAAATACAAAAGACAACAGAATTCGCAGTCCGGTGCTAAGTAGTCTTCTCGAAACTTCGGGTGTACCTGTCTACTAGAGTCCTGAGAATACAAGTAGATTTTGAAAAAGTATCAGCATGAAGCTGGTGAGTTCATAAGCATTTTGTTTTAGGGAAAACGGTTCTCGGTTCTTTTGAAAAATGCTATATCTTTCCCGGAAATCTCATACTATCCGGTGAAATATTTAAATATATAGACCTAAATAAAAATGACTCTTTGTTATCAGTTGAAAGATTTCCTCAAGAAAATCCCATATTTTCTTATGAATAGTATGTTTAAACCCATTTCTTCTATGACGTCTTGGTTCATACTAGTTGTGTATAAACTACAGAATCATGAAATTAATAATGAATGTTTATTAGTTAATTTATAAACCACCTATTTATAAAATACCGGTGATTACCCCGGAAATCCTACATTTCCCTTAAGTGAGAACTATTGAATTAGAAAGTATAAGTGTCTACCATACTTATATAGATTAAACATAGGTTCTTATTGAAAACCCTGGTTACCACTTGAAGTAGGTTAAGGCTGGGAAAATCCCTTATTTTTCCTAGAATACGAGAGGTTTTAGCTATACTGCATAAATAAAACTAATAAATACGTGGTGAACTAAATCCTGAATGTATTATTAATACCCTCTAGTAATCAACTCGGTTATTACTTTAAGGTTAGTTCACTTGATTCATTATTACAAAAGTAAATCTCTGTTATCTAGGTTGCGACTTTTATAACCATACATTAACTTGATATGACACCTAACGGGGCCAGTATCCTTTATGACTTTGTCACCCCAGGCATGGCTCCCTAACTGTAGTTAGCAGTTCAGGTGCAGATAGTCAGTCCCGTATAGATCTATACACAACAGTCATGCTCTCCCTACAAGAGATTCTGGTTACAAGTGCTAGTCCTACACTCTCGAATTCGGTGGGAGTGTTTTAGTGACAAAGAACATGGTTTGGCATGCGGAATTAAAGCTTGCACAATTGAACATGGTGATTTGGGTGTTTAAGAGATATATTGAATGTATATGGTGTTACACAAAAAGGATCTAGATCTAGACTACATAAATAACACACACTTACACACTCACTTCTAAATCTCTCAAGCACACCTCTACAAGTGGACAAACCCACTATTTATAGAGGTGTTTACATGTCTCTCTCTCACTCTCTAACAAATGGGTCTAAAGGCTAAAGCACCACATGCAAGTGGGTTTTACAAAAGTCAAACATTTACAAAGTCATGAATGAATAACTTTGCACCCCAACATTCTCCCCCTCAAAGTTAGGAATGAATGACCCACTTCAAATCTCCCAAAATCAAGCCCTACGCGGTCCGAGCCTCAAAGGTGACACATGTCGACACGAATTTCAATCTTCAATTCTTCCATGATTCTTCAATTTGGGCTCTAGGATGTGGGACCATACAATCCGAGCAACAACGAATGATCAAGAGTATTCCAAACTCCAAATAATCACCCAAAGTTGCGCATAAAAACACACCCCAAAAATCTTCAATAAACCAAACCCATTTCAAATATATCACTTCCGAACATCCAATTGCATCATCTCATAGGCTTCAAAACTTCAAGATCACTTCGGTCCTCAAATCCGCGTAATATGAAAAATTCAAGTTCGAATTTCCATATAAAACTTCTCCCCCATTTTATAATCGAAATTTGATTATAAAACTCCAAAGGAAAAAGAACGTGCTCTATTCGGAATTTTTCGTGTAAAAACTCCCCCTTAACATGTGGCATAAACATTGTGCTTCAATCCGAAAAATCCAAAAAATATTGAATTTTTAGCTTCGTTCACGGATCGCCTTTGACAAAATTTCTCAAAAATGGGTAGAAATTGTCAATTTCAAAATTCTACAGTGACCCGTTGCGCCAAAAACAACCAAATATGCGAAACACATCCCCATTTGCGGAACTGGGTAAAATGTGTAAATTCGCACAAACTGCAGGGACCAGATTTGAAAATTCTGCAATTTCAGCATTTTATGACCCCATTTGCGAAGTTGGGTATAAACTGTCAAAAATGCGAAACTATAGGTATTCGTTTTGACAATTTCTGCATGTTCTTCAAACTTGCGAAGTTAGACTATTTTTGTCATTTCTTGAAAAGAGCAGGGACCAAAATGCGAAATATGTGTGTTTCTTCCCCAATTCGCATTTTACTGTAAAAGCTTTGTGTTGTTTCCCAAATCACAGACTTCGCATCTTAATGTTTCGCATGTTTAACTCACCAAAATGCGAATCATAAAGAGATGAATTCGCATTTTGACTCCAATACAAAACTCCAAATGCGAATGAAACTTCCCAATCATCATATGCGAACCATGTTTGACACACCTAAATGCGAATACTTTTGCTTTTACATGTGAACTGATTTTAACTCCAATATTGACAAAATACATTCTCAGATGCGAACTCAATTGCGATTTTCACAAAATCAACATCAACAACTCAAAAATCGTGTTTTCAAACTTTTGCAAACAGCGATTTCACAGTCCTTCTTGATTTCGCATTTTTCTTCACGAATCGTCCCTCAATCATCAATCTAATTGCGAATCCAAAATCCAATTTTCTTTTACAGATCATCGACTCCAATCATACAAAATGCGAACAATACTCAATTTCGAAATCGAGTTCCAAAATCACACAAATGCGAACCCAATTTTTGATCTTTTCACATCCTCCTTCAATTTCTTAATCTGTTCATTCTTAACATTCATCCAAATCATTCGAATCATTAGAAATCAAAAGTAATTTTTCGTCATCTGTTCATCAATCTATTGTCGATCCTTCTCCTTTCATTCACCAACTCATCGACATCAATAATCAATAATCGTTCCTCCCAAACTCATCGTCATTAAGAACAAACATATTGACTGCAAAATCTTCAAGGCTTTGTTCAATCAACAAACAAAAACCTTTGAAATCAAATATACGACTCCCAATCAACTTCATCCAAGAACAATTTCAGTCAAACTCAAAGTCGACTTTAGCATACTCACTGATTTTGACTTTCAATTTAATCAAAGATCAACATCTTGATCATAATCGATTTTAGAAATCAACCGATTTAAATACAATCGATTCACAAGATGTACAAACCAAGAATTAATAGTTGATTTTGAGAATCACAGAAACTAAATCGGAACTCAAGAACCCCGATTTTGAATTCAGAAAGTCAACACAAATCAAATCAACTATATCGATCTTTAGATTTAAATTCAATCACAAACTCTCTTGATGTGAATCAAATCATCAAATAATAGAATTACTTGATGAAGTCGATAGAACGAAGAGAAATAGAATATACACAGATGTGTAATTGAAGAAAAGATGAAGAACGTAATTGTACAACTGATAAAGCTGGAGTACAAGTCAATTTGATACAGGCATCGGATCAATCACATTTGTTTATGGACTCAAAATTTTCTCATCCGATTTAAGATTTGGGCTCAAACATAGATCATGAACAGTAAGTTGATTTTTGATTGGGCTCTTCATGAATTGATTGATGATTTGGGCTACTCGATGATCAGTATCCATATATGAAATGAATTACAATGAATTTGGACAAGTCCTTGATTCAAATGAATACATGCAATTTGAAACTCGAATCGAATAAACGAATATAAAATTGGATCGGGACTTGATCAACAAAAATTTATTGGATCACAACAAATGGGTTTTTCAACAAAAATTTAGATCCAACGAGTCAAATGATCACAAATCAAAAACGTTAAGCACGATTTCAATGAAATTAAAAGAGATCATAGAGAGAGACTCACCAAAATTGTTCAAGTTGCGACGAAAATTGCCAAACCGATAATCGTTCTTCAAAAATCACCTTGATCTTGAAGACCCGCTCTGATACCAATTATAGTGACAAAGAACATGGTTTGGCATGCAGAATTAAAGCTTGCACAATTGAACATGGTGATTTGGGTGTTTAAGAGATATATTGAATGTATATGGTGTTACACAAAAAGGATCTAGATCTAGACTACATAAATAACACAGACTTACACACTCACTTCTACATCTCTCAAGCACACCTCTACAAGTGGACAAACCCACTATTTATAGAGGTGTTTACATGTCTCTCTCTCACTCTCTAACAAATGGGTCTAAAGGCTAAAGCACCACATGCAAGTGGGTTTTACAAAAGTCAAACATTTACAAAGTCATGAATGAATAACTTTGCACCCCAACAAGTGTTACCAAGGACGTGTCTCCAACATTTAGACTAACAAATTTACAAGTAATAATATTGAAAATCCTATTTATGATTTGCACGAGTCCCTTATAAAATAATATATTTTACCACATGATTCTCAAGTTAGTTACCCTAGTTTTGAAAACTGTTTCTACGAGTTGATTTCTTAATCGTTTGGTAAAACCTGTTTTCCACATTAAAAGCATACTGAAAATATAATGATTTTAGACAAAATATTATATTTTAAGCACAAGTTTCCTTGTACTTTTACTTGTATTCCTCCTGAAAACATGAAAACTCGGAAAAATGTAGGGGTATGAACTCATCGCTTTGACGTAGGATTTGAATGTAAGACCGGTATGGATGATGAGTGTCTACTTTAGCCTCGGACACAATTAGATCCTATTTAATATGTAATAACACATATCTGATTCAAATCAGAGTATTTTACGACTAGACATGATAGGAAACCACTCTAAGGACTCGCGAACACTTGAACTAAGTGTTAAAACCTTATGTGATTGAGTAAAGGAGGTGTATGGCCACCCTAAGGGTGTGTACGGCCAAGGGTGTATGGTCCATGAGTGTATAGCCATACACTCATGATGAGGGGTGATTTTGTTGTGTTTCCAAGGTTCTATAAGCATCCAAGGAGTGTTCTAGGTCCCATACTTAGTGGTTTAGCGAGTTTAAGGCCAAATATGAACATCAAATTGGGTGTTTACGGTTCTAGGAGGTGTGTGCGGCCGTACAAGGGGTGTACAGCCGTACAGAGGAGTGTGCAGCCATACAGAGGAGTGCGCGGTCGTATACTCTTCATCCATGCCCAAAATGTCGATTTTTCAAGAGAATCAAGGCTAGGGTCGTGTCCAACTAGAAGATAGAGGCCATATTCTCACTTTGGAGGGGCTTTAAGGTGTGTACGGCCACCTTATGAAGGTGTGTGGCCATACTGTTGGATTAATGTCTAAGTCCATAACTATATTTGGTATGTACTTGACCCGACCCGGCATGGTCCATTTGGGTTGCACTTCACCGACACAATTTATATGGATAATCTTTTGAGAATAGTATGTTTATGATTAATATTAATATATTATAAGTTCTAATATATTAATATGGAATCATATTATTTAATTAGTATTGATCAAGAATTAATTTATAATTAATTAAGTGATCAAAAGGAACTAATTAAATATGGACTCTTATATATATGGAATGGGCCAAGTTCATTTAGGTTGGGCTAAGCTTTCATGGATAGTCCATGGAGTGTTTAACCCATGGATCCTAGGAAATGAAAGGTCATGGGTATTAGGGTTTAACCCTAATCCTCCATACTATATAAAGATGTCTTTGGTTGGTGAAATTGGCACTAGTGTGGATACACTAAGAGGGCTAGCCGATTTTACTAAGAGATAACCAAGTATTCATATTCTCTAAAGTCTTCCAAGGTGTCTTCGTGATTTGTGATTCCACTTGAGGCTTCCACACTATTGGGGCTAAGCTCTTAAAGCTTGAAGACATCAAGCTACATCAAAAGGTATGTCCTCTAACTAGTACTTTGTAGATTAAGAACATCATAATATGCTAGTTAGGATTAAAGCCTTGGAAAGTTCTTATTTGCATGTATAATAGAGAAAACATAGATCCAAGGTTTATAGGGTTGCATGTACACCATAGGAGTGTTAGAATGCTCAAAACCCAACAGTGGTATCAGAGCCACGGGTTGTTTTTTGTTATATTGATGCAAATATTTTATTTTCAAAGTTGGAAAAAAAAAGGAAAAAAAACATGAAGTTTGTCAAATTTTAAGATAATTACTTGTTCTTGTGAAAAACTAATTATTTGTAAAATTTGAATAATTTGCTTTATGAGTTGAATTAGGTCAAATTTAATAAAAGATAAAATAATATGATTATTTTATTAGTTTTAAAAGTTTGATCTAAAGAGTTTTATTTTTTGAAACCTCCATAAGTTATAGATATGAAAAGGTTTTTAAAAAAAAAATTGATTCAAAGTTTTTATGGAGTTACAAAATTTGGTGTTAATGTTTTAAAGGATTCCATAACTTAAGAATAAGTTATGGATCACCAAAAGTTTTTTGTGTTACCTTGTTTTATGAGTGAATTTAGATTAATGAATAAAATTATGTGATAGTTGGTTTTAATCCAAATTAATCTAAGAATTGATTCTAAAATGTGTTTTTGTAACTTGTCCTCAAGTTATATGAAAAGTCACATTTAAGAATCATAAAACTCATAAAAATTGCCAAAGGTTACAAAAATGAAGAGTCTAGTTCTAATTAAATGGTTTTATGACTCCATAACTTGTCTTCAAGTTATGGAGGACCAAGAGTCTCTTCATTTAATAAAATAAAATAAAATAAAAAAGGTGTAACCTTAATTAATTCCATAAGTTATAAAATAAAGAAAAGTTAATTCTTTTATTAGTTTAAAGTCTTCCATAACTTGTCCTCAAGTTATGGAACTTGAAGAGTTTTTGGATTAAAACTACTTTAAACACATAAGTTATGGAATTAATTAGTTTTGAATAGTTTCAAAACTTGCCCTCAAGTTTTGGAATTTGTAAAGTTTTCTCTTATGAATACTTTAATTCCAAGTTAGCCCTTAGAATTTTAAAAGTTAAAATTCAACCCTTATACTTTATAATATTATAAGTTAATAATATAAATATATGTATAAGAGTAAAGTCAGTCTTACCGCTAGTACGCCTCATTCACGAAGCCGGTCTATAAGGTGGGTATAAGGTTGTTGCCTATAAAATGGCAACTTAATGGGTGTCCACTCTCACCCACCGCTTGCTTGACTGGTGGAGGGTCGTTAGCCGAATGGGTTTGACAGGACTATAATTCTCCTTTCATTAAAAGTATTAATGATAAATACTAAGTAACTAACACATATAAATACCCAATCTTAGTTACTTAGGAAAATGTGAATAAGGTGCTAATCCATGAAATTTCACTTTGCACTTTGTTTAAGTCGGTTAGTGGAGCGTGTGTGGTTAACCGGCACACTAACTCGTATTTAACAAGGTAGGCAAAGGGTAACTTAATGTTTATCATAGTATCGGTGGAGCGTGTGTGGTTAGCCGGCACATCGATTGAGGGGTAAACACTTAAGGGTACCAAGTAATTTGCATGGTTACTTCACACCTTGTTTTATGATACTCGGCATCCCAGTCACAAAACCTGAAGGGCACACTCGAGATTGAAACATGCCTTTGAACAGTTCAATGAATCTCAAAGATCTAGGAGTTTCAAAACCAATTAAAACCTAATAATACATTTCGTTTATCTTGGTGGAAATTGGTGAATCGTCATTCACCTACCTTCAAATATTTTATAGCTTGGATTACGGCATCCCTCTTCTAAGTTATAAAATAGTTTGTTGGGTCCTAGCCTTAATATTTTATATTGGGTGTTATATTAAGGACTTAAGATCAACTATCTTGAATATCTCCCAAAAGATGTCTGGTTTAGACATTTATGATCTTCCTAAATCTCTTGAAACAAGCTTTCCTAAATGAAGATGATGTCCCATGGAAATCATACTTCTTTCACCTCCTCCAATTATTCTCCCTAACCCACAAGTTCATGGTCACTCAAGCCCTATTGGCAAGGCAAGGTCTAGGTGTGATCACATCTTGGAGATGTAGTCACATATTGACAAGCCGGGAGAGTTGGGTGTCAAAGTCTTGAGAAAGTTGGTGGTTCAATCACTTTCTAAGTCACATAGTGAGTTCCTTTGGGACACCTATGAAACAAACTATGACAAGACCCTTAATGATCTTATCTATTTGTTAAGATCAACTTCCTTAAAACTTGATGGACATTGACAATAGTGACACAGGAAATCCAGAAAAGCATTCTCTTCCCAATGGTAAAGGGATCGGCCATAGTCAACTCGGTTGACCAAATGGTAAAGAGAAAAGCTAAGTCTGTGATAGTCCCTTGTACCATTATCAAAGGGTCCATATGTTTATATTGCCAAAGGAAGGGGCATTGTTTGCGAAGCTGCCGAATTCACCTAAGGATGTTGAAGTCAATAAGTTTGACTCTACTTCAGGTAAATTCCACTATCTAACTCTGCTAAGTTTCTATTCTGAGATTCCTGATACATGATGTGACTGGGTCACATGGTGATGTTTTAAGAATCAAAGAAAAGTGAAGAAACTTAAAGAAAGAATATGTTGAATCTGATGGCGTAGATGGATTTCTATCGCGTAGTTTGAAGATCGGATTCTTAAGCTACTTCTTAGGAGTTATGAGATATTGCCTAGGAATAGATAACAACAAGTTTTCATATGGATTGTAAGGATAAGTTTTTCCGCAAAGTTTTAAAATAAAAGAAAAATTTTTGATTTTATTTATTTTAAAATATCCTTACAATGCCATTTAAGGAAAAATTGTTGCTTATATGATTCCATTAATAGCAAGAGTGGATATATGAAATTGATTCTTTCATTTGTGGTAATGTCTAAATTTACCAAATAAGGAAAAATTCTCATCACCCAAGTTTCAAGTGGACCGGAACTTGGAATCATGGAAGTTGTATAGCATGATGAATGAGAACTTTCAAGTAATGGAAAATTAAGACTAATTACTTATTCACATGGATGTGTGAGTCAAGTAATGGACTAAGGGATCGAGTACATAGTCTTGTGCACTGGTCAAGTCCACCACAAAAGATCGATAAGATTATTCGTCATAATTTACTATAGCTCAGTAAATATGGTTATACTTACAAGCTTAAGTGTAATTCTGAGACATTGGAAAAGGTTCCAATGTATGGCAGAGCGAATAAGAAGAATCAAATTAGGTAGAAGGATAAAAGTTTCTCAAATCTGAAAAGATGGGAGAGAGTACTTTCGTATCAGTTTTGTGATCATCTTAATGATTTAGAGACCTTATCACAATTCATACTCTAAAAGCCTTCTTATAGCTAAGAAGAGGAACTTGAATTGTTGAAGTGGTTAAATCAAGAAGATGATTCATACTTCGTTCCAAAAACAATTCTTAGAGTTATACTATAAGATTGTAACTTGAGTGACATGTCTTAAAGAAGGTTTAAAACTCTTGTACATTTGAAATTGGTAAGTTGTGATGTTTTGGATAAAACAAAGACCAACTAAGGCCAATTGTGTGAAGTGTTTGTCTTGATTAGAATCCGCACTATCTCTTGGATGTTTGACAAGGGCGTCTTATATGTCAAGAGGACAGTGGGAGTCTTAAAGGTCTTGAAAGACTCAAGAACTAATCAAGAATAAACCTGAAGTTCTTCACTAGCACACGACTTGAGGTTTATAACCTATCGTGTTGACATATTCTGTGCCCATTCCAGTTAAAGTTGGCTTTGCATATGAGTTCTTAGAGTTCTCAATTTGTTGCACAACAACTTGGAAGCAATGGCAGGCCCTTGAGCTGCCAGGTGGCAAGAAATTAAGATTGAGTTCAGTCCATATGAGTTTGGATTTGTCATTATCCTTGTCTTGTGACTATGATTTTGACAATTCACCTGGATAAGAACACATACACCATTAAATCTAAGTGTCATAAGGATTCTCTCCGATTCATGAAAATGATGGTGAGGAAACACTTTCACTAAGTAGATTTTAGCTAGATAGCAATTGTGATATTTGCATTCTCAAAGTCGTTAGTGGAGCGTGTGTGGTTTACCGGCACACTAACCTGGACTTGTGAGAAGTGGCAAAAGGTCTAACCATTATGATTACGGCATCCCTCTTCATAATTGTTTAGACACACAAGTGTGTTATCTAAGGGAAGGTGTATGATTTTGATAAAGTTTTATCAAAACAATCTAGTGTCAGAAATCTGAACTTTGGTAAGAATGTCAGCTGATTTCTGAGTACATGTCAAAGCTAGTGGGAGCATAAGTGTTATGCTAATAATCATCATGTTAGTGGGAGCATGATAATTATGATAAGTATTGCAAGTTAGCAATGTTAATTATAGAAAACAAAAGTTTCAATTGGGAAAGAGTTGTTTTGCTATAATTAAGGGAGAGGAAATTATACTTAATCTCAAATCTATAAGCTTAGATCGTGAGGTTTTAATCTTTAGTCAAGGATATATATATATGAATTTCATGTTGGAATGGCTCAACATAAGGAAATTCTGTATATGGGTCCATTATTTGTGTTCTAAAATTCGATTATGATTACGGCATCCCTTTTCATAATCTGAATTATGAGAACTTGGCAAATAGAAATGGAAATGTTATAGCAAAAGACTGGTTTAGTCTTTATGTGAGACATCATGAATCGTGTCCCATATGCTTCGGATATAGGATCGATTACATGTGCTATATTCATCCATTCTAAAATTTTCCAGATGCCTGGGGCATTAAGAAGGGAAAAGGTTTAGAACTGGATATGACTAAAAGGATTAAACAATTGTCGAGGACAATCTAAGGTTTACCAAAGATTGGTTGCTCAAGGACAGTTGGAAGTATAGTGATAATTAACTCTTGTTCAGAAGTGATAGTCAAAATGGAATCTGGAAATGTTTCAAAGTTAGAATTTTCAATATGTTTAAGATTAGGAAACTTAATGCAAGAAGGATGTTTCAGAGGAGCTGATCTCCTTTGGAATACTCTGTAATGGTTGTTGTTAAGTATTTATGACTTTGTACATAATTATTACAAGAGGATCAATGCATATAAGTTTAGAATCTAACAGATTTCAGTAAATGGCATGAATTTGGAATTCTTGCATTTGCAGTAAGGATTTGGGAGTGTGAAAAGAGAATCATTGAAGTTATGTTCAATTGATCTAGTTCACAAAGTAAAGATCATAGACAAACATAGTATGCATACTTGGTGTGTGGCCTGACTAGTGTTTAGAAAAACATAGTGTACATGCTTGGAGCATGGGACAACTATTGTTTTAAATTCAAGAATAAAGTTGATAGCTGAAACAGTATACAATGAATAATGTGCAATCATATGGTGATAAATAAAAGGTGTTTTATTTATGTTCATAGGTTTTGATACCATATTGGATTCAATTATTATTGTGTTTCACTTTGCATGTTTTGACTTCCCGAATAAACTGGGTTATTCTTCCGGAATGACTAAGTTATTCAAACCATCCACAGTCGGTCATATGTTGGAAGTAGATATGAAATAAGACTGTCATGGGTTGGCTTGTAGAGGTCTAAGGTGTTGGACAAAGGGCTACAACACTCATGAGTGCTCATAAGTTCTGAGTATTGGATTCAACCCGCGCTCATTGGAATCACTTCATGGATTTTATCACGAGTGATCATGAGACGATAATATCTTATATTCTTCAAACCTAGAGATATGAGTTGTTACTATGAGTTGGTTGTACATTGATTGCACGAAAACGCATTTGGTAACTCGGTGCTATAAAACGTGCCTTTGTGTATGATTCAACAAGTAGTAGAACAAGCCATATGAGTCGAAGTTTATCCATTCCTTTTACCTTCGGGATAAAAGCGATATCTGTGGGCCCCTCGATGATTTGATGATGACAAATGGAAGTGCTCGGCCGGGCCAGGACTGATTTGATTTGTTCAATTAGTCAGTCGTCATAAATCAGAAATCGGGAAACAACAAATGGACAGAGAGAATGATTATAATCCATGTCTCAGTCCATATGATATCTAGAATGGAGGAATATATGATCCCTTATCTAATGGACAAGTTCGTTGACAAGATCAGAGTTCGACAGCAGCTTTAAGAGCTACGATTGCCAGTTAGGTTTGAAGTCATACGCAATAATAGTTTTAGACTTATCCAAGTGGGAGACTGTTGGATTAATGTCTAAGTCCATAACTATATTTGGTATGTACTTGACCCGACCCGGCATGGTGCATTTGGGTTGCACTTCACCGACACAATTTATATGGATAATCTTTTGAGAATAGTATGTTTATGATTAATATTAATATATTATAAGTTCTAATATATTAATATGGAATCATATTATTTAATTAGTATTGATCAAGAATTAATTTATAATTAATTAAGTGATCAAAAGGAACTAATTAAATATGGACTCTTATATATATGGAATGGGCCAAGTTCATTTAGGTTGGGCTAAGCTTTCATGGATAGTCCATGGAGTGTTTAACCCATGGATCCTAGGAAATGAAAGGTCATGGGTATTAGGGTTTAACCCTAATCCTCCATACTATATAAAGATGTCTTTGGTTGGTGAAATTGGCACTAGTGTGGATACACTAAGAGGGCTAGCCGATTTTACTAAGAGAGAACCAAGTATTCATATTCTCTAAAGTCTTCCAAGGTGTCTTCGTGATTTGTGATTCCACTTGAGGCTTCCACACTATTGGGGCTAAGCTCTTAAAGCTTGAAGACATCAAGCTACATCAAAAGGTATGTCCTCTAACTAGTACTTTGTAGATTAAGAACATCATAATATGCTAGTTAGGATTAAAGCCTTGGAAAGTTCTTATTTGCATGTATAATAGAGAAAACATAGATCCAAGGTTTATATGGTTGCATGTACACCATAGGAGTGTTAGAATGATCAAAACCCAACACATACACCTTCAAAAGATGAAGAACAAGGCCTAAATGATGAAGAATCAAGGAAACCTTTAAAGTATAACGAGCTAAGGGATGAATCACTTACGTTTTTATGCCTTTGGAGTGTTCTTGGATGAGGATTCTAGAGAGAGAAAGTAGTGTGCAACCAAGGAGAGAAAAGAATAAAGGAAGGGGGTCCCCTCATATATATAGAGGTGGGTGTGCGGGTGAGGGGTGCGTGTACGACCGCACACCTGTGTGTATGGCCGTACACTCCTTCTAAGAGAGTGTATGGCCTGATTTTGCTACTTGGTGACCTGGCAACTCATTCTTAATCTCGACATTGATTGTACTTAAGTTTAGAACACTTAAATGAACCCTTAAACAGTGTTAGAAGTTAAAAGAAACTAGTTCAACACTGATTGAACCGACTAGACGAACAAGATAAAAGTTTCGGATTGTCACTGTAACAGCCCGAAATTCCAAGTGGTGTTTTATTTATGATTTTGGGTGTTTTAAGAGGGGACTCGGCGAGTTGGAGCTCAGACTCGCCGAGTAGGATCGCGGATCTGGTCGCGGGTTCGCGACTGGACTCGGCGAGTCCGATATGGACTCGGCGAGTCCGCGCTGTTTAGCGAAACCCTAACCGTCCAAGTTTGGGACATATATCAGGGGCCTTATGGCCGTCATTGTTCACCCTAGTCCTTTGAGTGAAACCCTAATTCGATTGAGAGCATCTGGAGCAAGGTAGAAGACCATTATTGACCTTGGAAGTGTTATTTTGCAAGAAGGAGGAGGCTTGGTTAAGGGGACAACAGGAGAAGCTATATCCTGAGGGTTGGGGACACAGAGCAACGTCATTCAGGTAATATTTTCGAGTTGTTCCCTTCTATGTTTATGTGTATATGGATTTAGGGTTATTGAACCCTTTTGTGGCTAGATTGAGTGTTCCCTTAGTCCCCCAAGCGATTGGAACCCTGTATTGGGACCCTTGGAAGTCCAGAGTGTCCCATGCCTGAGCTTTTCGGGAATCAATGGAGGTTTTGGATTGGAATCCTTATGACTTAGGTCAAAACGTCAATTATGAGTCATAGGGTGTATTATGAGCACCGAAATAAGGACTTTACGTGATGAACCAGTCTAGGAAGGCCAGACCTATGAATTGCCAGAGCAGATCTGACCTTAGAAAGCAGTTTGAGCGGTTGCATGGCATGGACTCGCCGAGTCCGATGATCAGACTCGGCGAGTAGCTTGAACATTAACTGGGACTCGCCGAGTTGTTCTTCAGACTCGGCGAGTTGAGTCGGGGTGGCCCCGCGATTCTTCCAGGAGGAACTCGTCGAGTCAGGGGGGATACTCGACGTGTAGAAAGGGAATCTTAGAGAACTGGTGAGAACGTCTAGACTCGCCGAGTCGCCCTAGCGCTCGCTGAGTCTGGTCAAAGTTGACCGTTGACCATTGACCAGAGTGGACCTGTCTTGACTTCTTAGGGATAGTCAACATTAGAGATATAAAGTGTTAACTAGGGACATATGATGTTATAGGAGGATTACAGCTCGGAGAATCGGGCACGAGGGATTCCCAGGGTTGTGAGATATCGAGACACGCGAGGTGAGTCTTCTCACTATACTTCACCTTGAGTATGTAACCAGAGTTATGTGACAGAGTATTTGTATGCTATGTATGATATGAGTATGTAACCAGAGTTATGTGATAGAGTATTTGTATGCTATGTATGATATGTGTTGTACTGCATTATTTCTATGTGATTTATGCTGTGCCTGTTTGCAGAGTTGGAACCGAAGGGTTCCTAGAGTTAGAACCTGAGGGTTCACAGAGTTGGGTGCACGGACCCTTAGAGTTATAGCCTCGAGTGGCTTATATGTGTTACATGTGTGGTATTTTGGGGAACTCACTAAGCTTCGTGCTTACAGTGTTTTGTGTTATGTTGTTTTCAGGTTTCTTTCAGTATCACGGAACGGCACCGGCTTGATTGTACACCCCAGAGAAAGAGTCACATTTTGGAGGATCCTGGTTTTCTATACAAGTGAAAATGAAGCTATCTTTTGTAATTCAATTACGAATGAGATTTTAAACAAGTGTTTTAAGATTAAAATGATTATTTTAAATGAAATTTTTGTCTTGAAATTTATGGTGTTACAAGTTGGTATCAGAGCCTTGGTTTGAGGGATTCGGATGCGCCTTCGGGTAAATCTGGACTCAAACTGAGGAAGTAAGAAAAGTTTTCAAATAAATAGTTTTCTAAAAGTGAATAAGAGTTCAAAGAGATAGCAAGAAAGAGCAGTGTGTACAATCAGCCAGAGCCCGAACGGTGATTTCCCAGAATACCCTTACTTTTGTATTATGAGATATTTATGATGCACTTTATGAGATATTATTGCATGCTAGAGACAGGCTAGGTATTTCATATCTTAGGACTAGAGTGGCCTGATTTGTGATGCCTTAGCCTAGGACTTGTTGTTATATGTGTTATGCTTTTGAGTATGTGATGAGTGAGAGTATCCACTTAGAACCCATGAGGGGTAGAGTTACAGAGTTCAGCGGTACTTCCGAGGATGAGCCGAGAAGGTGGAGTTATCACAGAGAGGGAGTCCTATGTATTCTTCGATGCTCGAATGCTGCTTGCTTTGTGCTTTGTGGAACTCTCGATGATGGGAGCCAGCTACCAAGTGGATATGACGATATTCAGGAGGTAGATGGCTGGCATCATTAGGAGCTCTTCAGCAGCTGATAGCAAAGAAGTTGGAGGACAACGGAAGAGCCTAGGGAGTAAATCTAGCCAGATGAGTGCGCTGGTAGAGTAGAGAATTTCGCTGGGGAGCGAGCACGCGCGATGAGATTGGTGAAAGAGCAGGTCGAGCAGCTACTTAGGAGCTCTGGGATGGTCCGTGTGGAAAGTATGGGTAGATGTGGCAGGTAGTATGGGCCCGTACTACTAAAAGCAGAGGACCCATACTTGATACAGGGAGTATTCTGAAGGTCCTAAGGAGCGGATTGAGGAGTGATGTTATGGTTAGGGTACCATACATCGGAGCGGATTGAGGAGTGATGTTATGGTTCGAGTACCATACATCGGAGCAGATTGAGGAGTGATGTTATGGTTCGATCACCATACATCGGAGCAGATCGAGGAGTGATGTTATGGTTGAGTACCATACATCGGAGCAGATTGAGGAGTGATGCTATGGTTCGGGTACCATACACCAGAGCATATGGAGAAAGGATGTCATGGGATGAGTACCATGGTTCGTAGTGAATGATGCTCGTGATTATCTTGTTATCCGGTCATGATTGATGAGGTAGAGATTGGACGTTATGGGTTTTTAGGCCTATAGACCATGATTGAGTTTGGAGAGGCGTTCCTCGAGAGGGACGTCGAGTGCCTATCAGAGTATTTTTGGTAAGGAGTTAGAGGGAGAGGAGAAATTCGGTCTGAGTTGAGCAATCAGTCGATAGAGGAGAGGTCACCTTCTACGTGGGTGGTGCTATTTATGTTCGTGTGCAAGAGACGAGAGGTCTGATGTTTTAGTTTTGGGTTTGGGGGTAAACCCTGCAGGTCGTTGTCGGTGATGATTTCTCCCAGAGTATAAGGTAGCATGTGTGCCGCGAGACAGTGACTTATCATGAGCAGACAGTCAGTTGGGACTGAGGTAGTCGAGGACCACACCACACCTATTTGAGAATAGTAGGATGTGTTGTAGTGGTATCAGTGGGGAGTTCAGTCGAGTTTTGCAGTGCAGAGAGTTTTCACCTATGTTGGGAGTGGGTCCCTGTCCTTGGGACAATTCCGGTGTTGGGGCATTGGTTGGTGAGTTGAGGTGAGAAGTACGATGATTTTGCAGTTCAGTCTATGAGCCAGGGATGTTATTGAGCGGTTGAGATGCATAGTGCTAGATTGGTATGAGATTTGGAACGACTAGAGGCAGTCGTGATGAGAAGTTCTTGAGGAGTTCATCAAAGGTTCAGAGTAGAGGGGGTTGATTGATTTCCTTAAGGGGGAATTATCGGGCGTTGTGTAGCACTTTCCTGGGGCAGGTGCGATTTCGCTGGTGAAAAATAGTTGTGGGTTGGTTGTGTGCTAATGGGTGATGGTTCGAACCCTAAGTGGGGGAGAACCGGGTGCAGTATGTAAGAAAGCAGAGATTTGTCAAGAGTAGTTATAAGTGGAGTATAGAGATATGCTGTAAGAAATCATGAGACCAGAAATGTTGATGATCGAGGAAAGGGGTCAGAGTGAGTTAATGCGGGAAGTACTTGATGAGAAGGATGAATGTCTCCACGACAGGTGTTTGGTGTCGTTGCAAGTAGATAGAGAATGATTAGGCAGCCAACTCCCGGGTCGGTATGTGTATCCTTGTTGGGATTTTTAGCGGTGGAAAATGGGTTCGGAGAATTATCAGCGTATTTAGTAGCGTTAGCGTTTTCTTGTATTCCAATTGAGAAATTGGATACACCGAAATTGCAGTTTGGAAAATGCAGATCTAATTTTGGGGATCAGTGGAAATATATTATTGTGTCTATATGATGCTTGGGGCAGCAGATCAGTGATTGTGGCAGGATCTTGTGATGTTCTGTTGGGGTATCCTGAGATATCCGGGCATGATATCTTTATTTCGGAGTTATTCGTGAATCTTGAATTGAATCGACTTGTGGTACATCAAGTATCGATGGATCAAGTGGGAACCCTTCGAGTATGGACATCCAGAGAGATTATTTGAGAGAATGGATTTTCGCAAGGGTGGGCACTTGTTATGTTGATTGCCTCCAGAGTCTGTGATGGATATTCGAGTCGAGTATGGGTAGCCACTGATGATAGACTGCGGAGCACGAGCTAGTGGAGTCAGAGGGTGTTGTGATACTGCGGGGAGTCGCGGTACTCACTAGTCAGAGGGTGTTATGATACTGCGGGGAGCCGTAGTACTCACTAGTCAGAGGGTGTTGTGATACTGCGGGGAGCCGTAGTACTCACTAGTCATAGGGTGTGTGATACTGCGGGGAGCCGTAGTACTCACTATTCAGAAGGTGTTGTGATACTGTGTGGAGTCGCAGTACTCACTAGATGGCAAGAGAATGTGATGTTGGAATGTTTTCCGAGCAGTGTATGATGTGGAAGAGTTTTGGGCTTGAGTAGCCCTAGTATTGAGTCTCTGGAGCCTGGATGTTGAATCGGGGCGAGATGGGGGTCTCCTTCTCTGTCGGGAGATGCGGTGAGATACGCAAGGAATATGCGCAGCAGAAACCAGAGATCAGAGTTGAGAGGATCCTCGGTTGGATTGTATTTTCTCGCATGAGGAAAAGAGGATTTCGTGACTTGCGTATCACTGGGCCGGGATAGTGGTCACGGGGAGGAAGTTAGTGAGATGTTTGGATCATGTTATGGGTGATCTTTGGAGGCTCAGCTGTGGAGTCAAAAGCTAACCTGGTGCTCAGTCTCGAAGAGGGATATGAGAAATGAGCTAGAGCTTATCATGAGGTTGTCTGAGAACACTCCAGAGCGAGTGAGCGATTCAGACGCTCGAAGTCATGCTTCGGGCATGTGTATTAGATTTCGGAGGAAGCTGCGGCACGTAATTATCCCTGGTTGAGTTGTCCTATATCAACAGCCATCATTCGTGCATTGGTATGCCGCCCTTTGAGCTGTTGTATAGGAGGTGGTGTCGGACCCTCATTTGCTGAGGAGAGGTAACGCATGGACCCGAGAGTCCTTGCGAGCAGATCCAGAGCATGTGCGATACATGGAGTAGTGGCAAGGTTGTCAAGTGGATTTCCCTAGGTAAGGGAAGAGAAAGGTATGTAACCCCAAAAAGGGGGAAGTGTTGGTTCACGGAAGTGAAGGTAGTAGTGTGAATGGATGAATTAGAGTATGAGGGTTGAACGTTGTGTCTGTTATAGTGGTATGGAATGACATCATGTTGAGATGTCTGATGAGGACGCGGAGGGGATTCCGCGGGTGTAGAGCCAGGAGGCTTGGAAGGGATCCAGGGAGAGAATCCTGGACTCTCGGTGTGATTCTGATCAGGGTATTGGATATGTATCAGTGGTTCATCCTGGGGGGGGGAATGTTTGAGGATACCATCAGTGTATCGGGTCTTCCAACCTGTGAGTGTTGGGGCTAGTTCAGCATGTGTATGTGATTGCAAGAGGAGAATTCGTGAGAGTTGCTCTGAGAGTGAGAATGGGTCTCTCTGTCGTTCCGGAATGGATAAAGTGGGCCTTGGATCGGGGATCCGGTGGTTCATGGTTTCCTAACCCTTATGGGTCGAGTGATCACTGAGATTTAGAGCAGAGTTGCATCTTGGGTAATTCTCGGTTGCAAAGAGTGATGGGCAGTACAGAGATTGTGCTTCAGTCGACAGAGCAGATTCAGCAGGTTAGACAGAGGTTATTGACCGCCTAGAGCCGACAGAAAAGTTATGCAGTCAGACACCGGTCCGAGCTTGAGTTCAGGTCGGCGACTTCGTACTCCTGAAGGTCTCTCCTTGGAAAGGAGTGATTCGATTCAGGAAGAGGGGCAAGTTGGGGCCCCGGTATATTGGGCCTTTTCGTGTGATTGCGAGGGTAGGATGGGTGGCCTACCGTTTGGAGTTGCCAACGGAATTGAGACAGATCCACAACACTTTTCATGTGTCGCAACTGAGGAATAAGGAGATACCTCTGGTGTTAGTTCAGTGGCAGCACCGGGAGGGATCGGAAATGATCTAGGAGCCGGAGCATGAGATGCGTGAGCAGCATCCGGAGCTATTTTCAGAGTGAGACTTCGAGGGCGAAGTCTAGTCCTAGTGGGGGAGAGTTGTAACAGCCCGGAATTCCAAGTGGTGTTATATTTATGATTTTGGGTGTTTTAAGAGGGGACTCGGCGAGTTGGAGCTCAGACTTGCCGAGTAGGATCGCGGATCTGGTCGCGGGTTCGCGACTGGACTCAGCGAGTCCGGTATGGCCGTCATTGTTCACCCTAGTCCTGTGAGTGAAACCCTAATTCGATTGAGAGCATCTGGAGCAAGGTAGAAGACCATTATTGACCTTGGAAGTGTTATTTTGCAAGAAGGAGGAGGCTTGGTTAAGGGGACAACAGGAGAAGCTATATTCTGAGGATTGGGGACACAGAGCAACGTTATTCAGGTAATATTTTCGAGTTGTTCCCTTCTATGTTTATGTGTATATGGATTTAGGGTTATTGAACCCTTTTGTGGCTAGATTGAGTGTTCCCTTAGTCCCCCAAGCGATTGGAACCCTGTATTGGGACCCTTGGAAGTCCAGAGTGTCCCATGCCTGAGCTTTTCGGGAATCAATGGAGGTTTTGGATTGGAATCCTTATGCCTTAGGTCAAAACTTCAATTATGAGTCATGGGGTGTATTATGAGCACCGAGATAAGGACTTTACGTGATGAACCAGTCTAGGAAGGCCAGACCTATGAATTGCCGGAGCAGATCTGACCTTAGAAAGCAGTTTGAGTGGTTGCATGGCATGGACTCGCCGAGTCCGATGATCAGACTCGGCAAGTAGCTTGAAGATTAACTGGGACTCGCCGAGTTGTTCTTCAGACTCGGCGAGTTGAGTCGGGGTGGCCCCGCGATTCTTCCAGGAGGAACTCGTCGAGTCAGGGGGGATACTCGACGTGTTGAAAGGGAATCTTAGAGAACTGGTGAGAACGTCTAGACTCGCCGAGTCGCCCTAGCGCTCGCCTAGTCCGGTCAAAGTTGACCGTTGACCGTTGACCAGAGTGGACCTGTGTTGACTTCTTAGGGATAGTCAACATTAGAGATATAAAGTGTTAACTAGGGACATATGATGTTATAGGAGGATTAGAGCTCGGAGAATCGGGCACGAGGGATTCCCAGGGTTGTGAGATATCGAGACACGCGAGGTGAGTCTTCTCATTATACTTCACCTTGAGTATGTAACCAGAGTTATGTGACAGAGTATTTTTATGCTATGTATGATATGAGTATGTAACCAGAGTTATGTGATAGAGTATTTGTATGCTATGTATGATATGTGTTGTACTGCATTATTTCTATGTGATTTATGTTGTGCCTGTTTGCAGAGTTGGAACCGAAGGGTTCCTAGAGTTAGAACCTGAGGGTTCACAGAGTTGGGTGCACGGACCCTTAGAGTTATAGCCTCGAGTGGCTTATATGTGTTACATGTGTGGTATTTTGGGGAACTCACTAAGCTTCGTGCTTACAGTGTTTTGTGTTATGTTGTTTTCAGGTTTCTTTCAGTATCACGGAATGGCAACGGCTTGATTGTACACCCCAGAGAAAGAGTCACATTTTGGAGGATCCTGGTTTTCTATACAAGTGAAAATGAAGCTATGTTTTGTAATTCAGTTGTGAATGAGATTTTAAACAAGTGTTTTAAGATTAAAATGATTATTTTAAATGAAAATTTTGTCTTGAAATTTACGGTGTTACAGTCACGGTCGAAATGGGTATCCGTGCCCTCGACAACAACTGAACTGCAGACCACAAAGAGTTCATTGCTACTGCCGAAAAACTTATCAACGAGGTCACCGCATTCAAAACAAAACTCCAATCTTCGATTGCTGATCAAGCCATTTAGTCCAAAAAAGCTTGTTGAGAAAACTCACAATGCTTATGAATCTACCATTTTTATGCTTCAGTCAACAATCAAAAGTCTCAGACGCTCCATGACCGCAAGCTTTCATGGGCAACAAATCCTCAAGCTCACCAAAGATATCCATCAATTGCTGTTCAAAACAAAGATCCCTGATAATCAGCAACTTTCTGATCTCCTTAAGTCCCAATTCAACAATGTGTTCATAAAGATTGATTGACTACGTCAATGGTTTGAGGAACAACACGTTAGTTCCCCAAAAGGGGAAGTGAGCACTCTGATCTGCAGCTCCATCAATCTCGGGTCATTCCAGAATTCGGTCCATCTCACTTCGCTCCAGATCAACCAACTGCAACCCATGAAGCTCGTCAATCTCAAATTTTATCTAAGGATCCAGCTAAATTTCCCACTTTGGTGCCTTCCCCTCCAAGATCTCCTCCAACGATTCAAAATGAGCAACCTGAATCGCCTCCTCACCAAGAAACTCCTCCCCAATTCAAAAACATGGTGCCGACCATGTCATCCGAGCATGGAGATGACTCCCCCAGAACGAAACAAAGGAAGCATGATTGGAAATCGGCCAAGTTTTCAGAGCAGATATGGAAAGACCATGGGTTCGACACTACCATGGATGAAACTCTTATTAACTCATGGGTTAATCCAAACCGCAGGCTTCTGGATGAAGATTACAGGCTGGTGCTGACTTACGCTGAGCCTCCGGAAGACGGCTACTGGGACATTCCCATCTCCCTGAATGCCATGATCTTCAATGTTTTTGAACCATTTGACCTAAGCCTCCCTGATGACCAAATGTTGCCTCTAGAGTTTAAACGACTTAACAAATTCCATGGAAAGCATGGATCCAAATTTGAGGATATATGGTCAAGTGACAAGCCCTCCGGAGTTAAGAACTACAAGGTCCAGAAGTTCATGAAGGCTGAATTCATCCAATACACGTTGACTAGAAGAGGATTTGATTACATTCGGACCTAGGGCGATTTTTCGTGTATGAATCCGGAAGAGGTGTTTCTCATTGCAAGAGTGTTTCAATTCAAATTCGAAAAACACTCCAAAATGAAGATTTCCTTTGAAAGGGCATGTGAGTACCTGAGGAGCACTGTTTGTGATTTTGCAAAAATAGATGCGGATATTCACCCTGCCTTGGCTCAAAAGTTTATTCTTCCTGCACATGAACCCATACCCATCTTAATTGAAGGATATGAAGAACGATCCTTGGGTGCAACCAAATTTCCAGAGTTAGGTGTTGTGTACAAAAGGATGAACAACAATGTCAAATACATTGTCCCTATCTCTGCCGTGCACTGCCTAACTCGTAGGCAACTGGAAGTCACCTTGACTTCGGTGCAAATATCAAAACACACAACAGATGAAGTTAAGTTCGAGATCACCCGAAGGATCAACTGGTTGAGTGAAGTAAGGAAGTTCTGGTGGTTGTTGATCAAATTTCTAAACCTCAAGAAACGACAGGCCCTCCGGAGCTAAGAACTACAAGGTCCGGAAGTTCATGAAGGCTGAATTCATCCAATACACGTTTACTAGAAGAGGATTGTTGGAATAGTGTCTAAGGCTGTAACTATATTAGGCAAGTATTTGATCCGGTTGTGCATGGTCCTTTTGGGTTGCCTTCACCATAGCAACTTGATAGGATGATTTAATAAGAGAGAGTAAATATTATTAATATATTATGGGAATAATATAATGAATAATATATTGTTATTTGATTATTATAAGTCATAGAATTAATTAGAATTAATTTGGTGACTTAAAGAGATTAATTAAATAAAGGGGTATAAACTGTCAATTGTTTGATAGTTAAGCTTTAGACTGTAAATCCATTTGGATATGGTATGGACGAATTCTAAGAGATTTAGGATAGCTAAAATCGTCCATATGGTTATCTATGGAATGGATTTGGATAGCCTTAAGAGAAGATTATCCAATTAGGGTTTAGGTTGTAACCCTTAAGGAGTCTACAAGTATAAATAGACCCTATGGCTGATGGAATTCGACATCTAACCTAAAGCAAGGAACCTCTGGTCGAATTCCTCCCCTCTCCTCTCTCCTAAATCATTCTTATTGCTATTGGTGTTTGTAAGCCATTAGAGGAGTGACATTTGTGACTCTAGAAGCTCCAAGACCTCAAGATCAACAAGGAACTCAAAGGTATGATTCTAGATCTGTTTCAATGTTGTTATTCTCCTAATTAGTCATTAGAAGACTTGGATTCAATGCATGTCTATTAGAAAGCCTAGATCCAAGCATTAGGGTTTTGCATGTGCACATAGGAAAGTTCTTATGGCTAAAACCCATCAGTGGTATCAGAGCCTAGCTTGGTTTTCTTTAAATTGTTGCTTGATTAACTGAAACAAACCTGCAAAATTCGTTTTTTAGGTTTCTGAGTCACTAACTTGGCGAGTCCCAAGGTGGACTCGGCGAGTAGGCCTGACTCGGCGAGTCCCCTTGTGTACTCGGCGAGTCCAGGCGTCAGGAATGGCCAGATTCGGGATTTCTTTGTAATTATCTTATCTAAACTTTCCATAAACTAACTAGATCAATGTTAATTCGTTTTTCTGATTAATATAACTATTATCTTGATCTAGTTAAAGGTATTTATCAACTAATAAAATATTTAATTTCCTTATATGATAATTAATTAATTATTTTGATTATTTTGATAATTATCTCAAAAGAAATCTTGAATAAATCAAATATAGATAATTAGGATATTAATTGTTAATTGGAATTATTTGTTATTTGATCCTCCATGTTTTAAATGTTTAAAACTTGCCCTCACGTTTTGAAATTTATATTTGTGATTAAAAGTTTTAATTTAGACAACTTAAATTTCAAAACCCTAGATTTTAAAAGTTTTAAAATACAACCCTATACTAATATGATATTACTAGAATAATATATATATATATATATATATATATATATATATATATATATATATATATATATATATATATATATATATATATATGTATGTATAACTAAATGCTAGTCTTACCGTTAGTAGGCCTCATTCACGAAGCCAATCTATAAGGTGGGTATAAGGTTGCGGCCTATAAAATGGCGCTTAATGGGTGTACACTCACACCCACCGCTTGCTTGATTGGTGGAGGGTCGTTAGCCGAACGGGTAGGATAGGGCAACCTCAACCTCTCATTAAAAGTATAATAAGAAATATAAAGTAACTACATATATTTTAAAATTTCCCAATCTTAGTTACTTTAGGAAAAGTGAATTGATGCAATCCCATGAAATTACACTTTGCACCTTGCTAAGATGTTAGTGGAGCGTGTGTGGTTTACCGGCACACTAATTGGTTATAAGCGAAGGTGGCAAAGGGTGATTCATTGTTTATCATAGTTCGATGGAGTGTGTGTGGTTTACCGGCACATCGAATAGGTGATCGTTACAATGAAGGCACCATGTGAATTTGCATGGTAATTCACACCCGCTTTGTGATCCTCGGCATCCCAGTCACAAACAAGAGGGGCATATCGAGATTTAAACATGACATTGAATAGTTTCAATGAATCTCATCCGAACCTAGGAATTCTCAAAAACATTTAGGGCTAATAGTTTAGGTTTTTGTGATGGAGAATTAGTGAATCGTCATTCACTTACCTTCAATTTATTTGCATGTTAGATTACGGCATCCCTTTTCTAATATGTAAATGTTATTGTTGGATCCTAGCCCTAATTTTTCTTATTGGGTGATAATTAGGGATTCTTATTCTAATCTATCTTTGTCCTTTTCTAATTATAGATGTCGAACGCAAACAACGCTGCTGCTAGTTCTTTCACGTTGATGAGCCTTTGCCAAAAGGTCACCTTCGATGGAACGAACTTTAGCGAATAGATAAGATACATTCGCACGATTGCTCGCTATGAGGACAAGGAGTATGTCCTTGATGAGAAGCTCGAGAAAATCAACACCGAAATCGCTACTCCAGCCGAATCACCGCCTTTGAAACTCATGAGCGAGATGCAACGAAGGTACATTGCATCATGATTGCTACCATGAACTCCGAATTCCAAAATTCCTACGAGGACATGTACCCGTACGAGATGCACCAAGACTTATTGGAGAGGTACCACCAAAACGCGAGACAAGAGCGGTATGAGATTTTCACTAACATGATTTCCGCGAAGATGGGTCATGGAGAATCTCTTACCGTGCACTTGCAAAAGATGCAAAGGTATGTCGACCGCCTTCGCAAGTTAAATGTTGACTTCGTGGAAGACTTGGCGATCGACATGGTGCTTCACTCTTTGCCTCCGATGTACAACCAATTTAGGATGACCTACCACATGAACAAAGAAGAGGTCACCCTAAGAAAACTCCAAGGTCTCTTGAGAGTCGCTGAGAGCAACTTCAAGGACAAGTCTGTTGCACCTACTCCCAATCCGCCCCCTGCTCCTGTCTTGGCTATTGGTCAAGGAAAGGGAAAGAAGAGGAAAGCTTCATCGAAGAACCATCGCAAGGTGAAGGCCCGAGATGGTGCCTCTTCTAGTAGGACCAAAGTTGATCCCGCCAAGCCCTGTCCTAACCCGAAGGAGGCAGAGTGCCACCACTGCCACAAGATAGGACATTGGAAGAGAAGCTGCCCAGATTACCTGCAAGCAATCAAAGAGGGAAAGATCAAGCCATCTTTCGCAGGTATATACACAATCAAATCTAACGATTCTAATCATGCTATTTCTTGGGTTCTTGATACCGGTTGTGGTTATCACATTTGTTCTAATGTGCAGGGACTAAGAAGAAGTAGGGATGTGGAGCAAGGAAGGATCAATCTAATCATGGGGAACAGAAGATCGTCGCCTGTGACCAAGATTGGAGAGTATTCTTTAGTGCTTAGGAATAGTTTGGTTTTAGATTTGAACAATTGTTGCTATTCGCCAGAAATGGCTAGAAACATCATTTCATTTCATGGTTTATATAGACAAGGATTTAGATTTTCTTTTAATAATGAGAATGGTTCTATTTTGGCTTATCTAAATGGTGTCTTTTACTTTGAAGTTATACCATGTAATGGAATATATGAAACTGTTATGATTGTTGATAACTTAGGAAATGATGTTTTGAATATTGATTCTTCCACTAGTATGGATAAAGCATCCTTGTGGCATTGTCGTCTTGGACATGTCAACAAGAAACGCATAGCCCAACTCCAAAAGGATGGAGTGTTGGAGTCATTCGACCTTAGGGAAGATGACACATGCGAGTCTTGTTTACTTGGGAAGATGACTAAATCACCCTTCACGAGTACATGTGAAAGGGGAGAAGGTCTATTGGACCTAATACATACCGATGTATGTGGACCATTTAGATCAACCACGAAGGATGGGAACCGCTTCTACGTGACATTTACCGATGACTATAGTAGATATGGGTATATCTACTTAATCAAGCAAAAGTCAGAAACTTTTAAAAAGTTCAAAGAATTCAAGAATGAAGTGGAGAATCAATTGGGCAGGAAAATCAAGATGCTTCGATCCGATCGAGGAGGAGAGTACCTAAGTCTTGAATTCCACGATTATCTCAAGGAGTGTGGAATAGTTTCACAATTGACGCCTCCTAGGACACCGCAGTTGAATGATGTGGCAGAAAGGCGTAATCGAACCTTATTGGATATGGTTCGCTCTATGATGAGTCGTGCTTCACTACCTATCTCTTTTTGGGGGTATGCCTTAGAGACTGCCGCCCATATCCTTAACCGAGTCCCTACTAAGAAGGTTTCCAAAACACCTCACGAGATGTGGACAGGGAAAGCTCCCTCGTTGGCACATATCAAGGTTTGGGGTTGCGAGGCTTTCGTAAGACGAGATACTCACGACAAGCTTGAACCTCGAAGTGAGCGATGTATTTTCATCGGCTACCCGCAGACATCCTTTGGATATCTCTTCTATAGACCGAAGGACAATGTGGTCTTCGTTGCGAGGAGAGGAGTTTTCCGAGAGCGAGAACTCATAAGCCAAGGAGACAGTGGGAGGCAAATCGAGCTTGAAGAGATTCAAGAGTCGATAGATGAAGGAACCTCTACCGCTGGCACTCAACCCGAGGAGGAAACTCCGGTTGAACCGATTGACGAATCCTTACCTCTTAGACGTTCCGATAGAGTTAGAGTTCATCCCTAATTTTATGGTTTTCATATTACTACCGAAGGGGACACGTATATTAGTGATGGTACACTAATAAATCTTGATGAACCTAATAGCTATAAGGAAGCCATGGCAGGCCCGGAGTCTGCGAAATGGAAAGAGGCAATGGACAGCGAGATCCAATCCATGTATGATAACCAAGTTTGGAATTTGGTTGATTATGTGCCCGGACGTAAGACCGTTGGGTGCAAATGGATCTTCAAGAAGAAGACCGACGTGGATGGAAACGTGCACACATATAAAGCGCGATTGGTTGCGAAGGGCTTTACTCAAACTCCTGGAGTTGACTATGATGAGACCTTCTCACCAGTTGCGAAGATTAAATCTATTAGAGTGATGCTAGCTATTGCCGCATTTCATGATTATGAGATTTGGCAAATGGATGTCAAGACCGCTTTCCTTAACGGGAAGTTGGCTGAGGATGTTTACATGGCTCAGCCAGAGGGGTTTGTGGATCCGAAGCATCCAAATAGAGTGTGTAAGCTTGAGAAGTCCATTTATGGACTTAAGCAAGCGTCTCGCAGATGGAATCTTTGCTTTGATGAGAAAGTCAAAGAGTTTAGATTTGTACGAAGCGAAGACGAGTCTTGTGTATATGTCAAAGCCAGTGGGAGTATAGTAAGCTTCCTCGTTCTATATGTCGATGACATATTACTCATAGGAAATGACATCCCGACTCTGCAGGAGGTTAAGTCCTGGCTTGGGAAGTGCTTCGCTATGAAGGACCTCGGAGAGGCTTCTTACATTTTGGGAATAAGGATAGTGAGAGAAAGAAGTAAGAGACTAATTGGACTTAGTCAGAACACTTACTTAGAGAAGGTACTAAAACGTTTTAGTATGGAAAACTCAAAGAAGGGAGAACTACCGATACAAAGTAATGCCAAATTGAGTAAGACTCAAAGTCCGAGTACCGAAGCTGAGATAGCAGAAATGAGCCGAGTACCATACGCTTCCGCAGTTGGCTCAATCATGTACGCTATGACTTGTACTCGCCCTGATGTAGCCTTCGCTTTCAGCATGGTTAGCAGATATCATGGGAATCCTGGCAAAGCACATTGGATTGCGGTGAAGAATATCCTTAAGTACCTTCGGAGGACGAAGGAATGGTTCTTAGTCCTCAGAGGGAGTGATGACTTGAAGGTGCGAGGGTATAGTGACGCCAGTTTTCAGACCGACAGGGACAACTACCGTTCGCAGTCGGGCTGGGTCTTCACCCTAAATGGAGGAGCAGTGACATGGAAGAGTTCCAAGCAAGAGACAGTAGTTGATTCAACGTGTGAATCAGAGTACATTGCAGCGAGCGAAGCGTCGAAGGAGGCAATATGGCTAAAGAACTTCATCGGTGATCTTGGAGTTGTACCTGCCATAAAGGAGCCAATGGAGATTTTCTGTGATAACGAAGGTGCGGTTGCCTTAACCAAGGAACCGAGGGATCATGGTAGATCAAGACATATCGACAGAAAATATCACTTCATTAGACATCGTGTAGAAGAAGGACAACTAGTAGTGAAGAGGATATCATCAGAAGATAACCCAGCAGATCCGCTTACGAAGGGACTGAGTAGGGTTAAGCACTTACAGCATGCTAGGAGTATTGGGCTGAAGGATGATATTAGCATAGATTAGATAGTATTAGAAACGTGTAATAGATAAATGTAATTGACATTTGATGATTAAATAAAGGAGTTTTATTTATGAGTAATGTTACTATCTCATGTTAATTGTTTAGCTATTGTTTCACTTTGCATGTTTTGACTTCCAGAATAATTGAGTTTATTAGGAATAATCGAATTGTTCAAATGGTCCACAATCGTTCATATGTTAGGAGTAGATATGAATGAAGATTGTCATGAATTGGTGTGTAGAATGTCTAAATGGTGTTAGACATAGCAAAGGGTTGCTGCAACGTTCATGAGTGCTTATGAACTAGTTTTGAGCATTGGAATAAACCCGCGCTTGCTGGAATCACCTTATGGAATACGATATAAAAGGGTGATCGCAAGACGATAATATCATATAGTCTTAAAACCTAGATATATGGTTTGTTATTTGTTAATTGGTTGTACATTGATAATGCGAAAACGCATCAGTAACTCGGTGTTATAAAACGCATTGTTGTGTATAGTTGGTTAATGAATAAGTAAATGCATATAAGTCGAAGTTTATCTGTGACTTTTATCTAAGAAGGTAAAAGCGATATCTCGGCCGCACGATGATTGGATTTGACTTATGTGCCGGGCCCGGTCAGAACTGAATTGATGTGTTCGATTAAGTTCTATGTCAAATAAATCAGAGATCGAGAAACCTAAATGCTTGACTAACCATTCCATAGGATTGTCAGCATGATATCTAACAAAGGACTGTACGTTCCCTTATCTAAAGGACAAGATTGATTAGATCAGAGTTGACAGCGTCTTTGAGAGCTACGATTGCAAACCGAATTGTACTTGTATAGTTACTAGACTTATCCAAGTGGGAGACTGTTGGAATAGTGTCTAAGGCTGTAACTATATTAGGCAAGTATTTGATCCGGTTGTGCATGGTCCTTTTGGGTTGCCTTCACCATAGCAACTTGATAGGATGATTTAATAAGAGAGAGTAAATATTATTAATATATTATGGGAATAATATAATGAATAATATATTGTTATTTGATTAATATAAGTCATAGAATTAATTAGAATTAATTTGGTGACTTAAAGAGATTAATTAAATAAAGGGGTATAAACTGTCAATTGTTTGATAGTTAAGCTTTAGACTGTAAATCCATTTGGATATGGTATGGACGAATTCTAAGAGCTTTAGGATAGCTAAAATCGTCCATATGCTTATCTATGGAATGGATTTGGATAGCCTTAAGAGAAGATTATCCAATTAGGGTTTAGGTTGTAACCCTTAAGGAGTCTACAAGTATAAATAGACCCTATGGCTGATGGAATTCGACATCTAACCTAAAGCAAGGAACCTCTGGTCGAATTCCTCCCCTCTCCTCTCTCCTAAATCATTCTTATTGCTATTGGTGTTTGTAAGCCATTAGAGGAGTGACATTTGTGACTCTAGAAGCTCCAAGACCTCAAGATCAACAAGGAACTCAAAGGTATGATTCTAGATCTGTTTCAATGTTGTTATTCTCCTAATTAGTCATTAGAAGACTTGGATTCAATGCATGTTTATTAGAAAGCCTAGATCCAAGCATTAGGGTTTTGCATGCGCACATAGGAAAGTTCTTATGGCTAAAACCCATCAAGGATTTGATTACATCCGGACCTATGGCGATTTTTCGTGGTGTTTCTCATTGCAAGAGTGTTTCAATTCAAATTCGAAAAACACTCCAAAATGAAGATTTCCTTTGAAAGGGCATGCGAGTACCTGAGGAGCACTGTTTGTGATTTTGCAAAAATAGATGTGGATATTCACCCTGCCTTGGCTCAAAAGTTTAATCTTCCTACACTCGAGCCCATACCCATCTTAACTGAAGGATATGAAGAACGATCCTTGGGTGCAACCAACTTTCCATAGTTGGGTGTTGTGTACAAAAGGGTGAACAACAATGTCAAATACATTGTTCCTATCTTTGCCATGCACCGCCAAACTCGTAGGCAACTGGAAGTCACCTTGACTTCGGTGCAAAGATCAAAACATACAACAGATGAAGCTAAGTTCAAGATCTCCCGAAGGATGAACTGGTTGAGTGAAGTAAGGAACTTCTGGTGGTTGTTGATCAAATTTCTAAACCTCAACAAATGAGAAGGTTAAAGAGGTCACTTAGGGGAAATTGTTGAATCAAGAAGTGACTCTCTTGAACCTCACATCCGAAGTTCCCCACAACATTGCGGATCCAGCTACCACAACTTGAATTGATGTCATCGGTAGCCTAACGCAACTGGAATGAAGACTTAGTTTTTTTATCTTATTTCTTTACATTGTAATGTCCAGTGTACCTTGCATGGACACTTATTTTGTTAGTCTTTATTCAGACCCTGTATTTTCTCGGACCTCTATAAATAGGGTGTTCCGCTTCTATGTCAATACACATCTCTCTTGAATCTCATATGATATATCTCTTCTCTCTTTACTCTCAAAGATCTTACTAAACTCAAATTCATATATTAAGATCGTAATCTCTCCTTAGGAGCAAGTCACTCTTGACTTAATCACATTGAGATGATCACACTTATTAACTTGGTTTGATTGCATTACCATCGGGTTGGAATGCCCCTCATAACCAATCAAACATGTGCACCTATATCAGATGATCATATAACAGTCTATAAAGACAACATACTAGGGTCCTATCATCCCTGGGACTATAAATGGCAAATTTTCATGGCTTCACCCTTCTATTCCCATGGACTATAAATGACAAATCTTGGGATGTTAGACCACCATGTAGATGCTAGACACATATCTGATTTCACGTGTAATCCACTATAGAAGATAAAAACAGATAAATAACAAAAACCAAAGCAGAAAAAAATATACCAGCAAATCATATAAATTATTTTCGATTTAATATTATTACAATTTAAAGTTGTTATTGATTAATTTAGTAATTACTTATGTAATATATATATATATATATATATATATATATATATATATATATATATATATATATATATATATATATATATATTAATTTCGAGCATGATGTTAATTGATATATGAAACATTGTTTATAAGTTAACTTTATAATTTTTATTAATTAATTAAAAACCATTTATTTAAGAAAATTAATTATAATAAAATAGCTTTTTGATATTTTATTTAATTTGATTTGTTGTTCTATATTATGCAATATTTAAACCTTTTTAACTATTTCAAAAAATAGTATTTGAATATGTTTTTGAAGTTTATTTATTTTTTGATTTAACATGATATTTAAGTTAGCAAATAACTGTAAAAACTGTTATTTAGAAAAAAAATTATAATAAAAAAAGACTTGATATTTTTTATTTAATTTGATTTGTTGTTCCATACTTTTTAACTATTTTGAAAAATAGTATGTTTTTTAAGTTTATTTTAAATTTTCATTTATGTTTTGAATATAACAAAATATTTAAATTAACAAGTAAGTGTATTATAATAATCAATTTAAAAGTTTACCAAAATATAAGATATTATTTTTCATTTAATAACATATATAAAATTAATAGATTAACTGTAATAAGCTAGAAATTAAAAAGTAAATGGATGTTTCAAATACATATGATGATAGGCAAAATACTTTATTCATAGTATAGTATCATGATTTTTTATGAAAAAAAAAAGTAACTCAGTTCCAAACTGGATGTATTTTATTACATCCTTTGGTTTCACGGATGGTTTAACTCCTGTTTAGTTCGGTGTGATGAACATTGTTTCAAATACTCCATTGGACGCTGAAAAATACCTTAATTATGTTATATATCTCCTATATAACATAAGAGGATTTTGCTAGTTTGTTGTAACATCCCGAAATTCAGGAACATCTCTTAAACCCTTCTTCTCTTCCGAGTTGTCAAGATAGCCATTAAAAGTGAACCAAGGAAATCGAGTATGCTAGACGTACTAAGGAGTACGCTGCGCGTACTCAAGAGTGTGTTTTGGGCGCGGACTCCTCCCGGTATGCTGGGCGTACCTTGATCTACTGTAAGTCCCCAAAATTGCTTGTGTATCAATCAGATCTAAATGATGGTGCGGAATCCCAATCCATTGGATGATGTCAGATCAAAATGGAAGAGAATGAGAAGAAGAAGAAGATGATGATGAATCTAATGTATTGATGATATGATTGATGCTCCTTACAATAGATTCTCTCTCACACACACTTCTTCTCTCTAACTTTCTCTCTCTTCTCTAGGCTTCTTCTCACCGTACACTCCCACATGCACTCCTCTATTTATATGGACCTCCAGCCATACACATGTGTACAGCCGCACACCCTGTGTACGGCCGTACACAGGGTGTGCGGCCGTACACACATGTACGGCCGTACACACAAACCGCAAACACATACAATATTACATAAAAATATATTTTCCGAGAAAAACAAAGTATAAACCATATTTTTGACCCAACAATCTCCCCCTTGGTTTATAGCTTTCTTTTCTAAATGACCCAACAAGCTCCCCCTAAAAAATAGTTGGCTTTTCTTGTGAATCTTCAATGGGAGCTTTGGCTTCAGCTTTAATCTTTGATTTCTTCACAGCTTCAAGATGAACTTGATGAATCTTCATGAATGACTTCATCTCGAGCAGTTGGACTTTTCTTTAAGATTTGGCTCTGAACGCACATTGGGTGAGGAGGATTGATGAAAAGATTCTTGAAAGATGGCACTTTCAGCTTGAGAATCTTCAGAGAGAACAACGGAGAGAAATAATCTTCTGGAGCACTTTAGCAGGTTCATAGATAGCAGCAAATTGATTGAGGAGGCTTCAATGCAATCTGTCACATAATCTTCAATTTCAGCTTCACCTTGCTTCTGTGGTTGACAAATTAAATGTTGAAAGAATAATTTTCATTTATTGTTCCTTCGAATGACAATTCTTTGATGCTCACGGATGAAGCCTTGGCTCATAATATCTTCAATACAGTCTCCACGAGTCTCAACTACGCCTGAAATCACTTTTCAAGACAAAACAAAACTAAAAGAAAAATTAGCACACAAAAAAATATTTTTGGATTTTTGATAGTTTCTGGAAAAATAAAAACAGAAACAAAAATATTTTTGGATTTTTAATTTTCTGATTTTTGTTTGATTTTTGAATTATTTTTAATTCTCTCCCTAAAATTTGTGCATAGAGGAAAACTATGAACTAATTTAACAAAAATAAAATGATATCTAACTTTAAGAATGATTTGGGATCAAAGTTTTTAGACTACCTTTATCCGCTTGTCGGTACCTTCCATCTTCACGTCATTGTCTGGTCGATCGCCAATATTGTTGTCCACTTAAACAACAAAAATTGTGACAAAATTAGGACATACTATAAGTGACAAACCATATGGATTCCCACATGGTTTGGGTTCATTTGGTTTTTGGAAAGTTTGGAGACATTATTTTTAGAATACGTTGGGGAGGAGTTTGTAATTGGTAAGTTTGCATTGTTTTCAAATACATGCTAACTCTTATCCTTTAGTAACAGGGTATACTAATTTGGTGTTGAAAGTGAAGGATGGTCGGTCAGTGTCATTTCAATTCCAATATCTTAGGTAAGGCCCAATCAGGTAGACTATTGTATGTAATGATGTTGGAATAAATCTTAAGACGCGTGCTAATACTAATGGTTGTTTGTTGTCAAGTAAGCGATTTATTCAGTGTACTCTATGGGCTGAGCATGCGGACGAATTTTCATCTAGGATTGGTAATATTGTTCCTCTTGAATGTGTGGTGGTGAACATTTAACTTTTTAGAACTCGACAATGGAAAGGTAAGTTTTCTATATCTAACATTTAATAACTTTGTTGAAATATTGAAGTATTAACTTTCAAGTTTGTATAAGTTGGTCATGGTATGTATTGTTGATTAGTGTCTAAGTCCATACCTATATTTGGTATGTACTTGACCCGGTTGTTGCATGGTCCTTTTAGGTTGCCTTCACCAAAGCAACTTGACATGATGATTTATGGAGAGAGAGGATATTATGGTTTATTAATATATTATATGAATAATATATTAAAAGATGAATCATATAGTCTAATTAATATTGGTCAAGAATTAATTAAGAATTAATTTTATGGCTAAAAGCGATTAATTAAATAAAGGGGACTAGAATTGCCAAATATAAGATAATTGAATTTCAGCTGTGGATCTCATGGATTAAGGGAGTGGACGATTTCAAGGTGGAAGCCCACATGGAAATCGTCCAGGGGACTTATTCCAGAAGGTTCTTGGAGCTGCTTAGGGCCTATGCTATCCAATTAGGGTTTTAACTTAAACCCTAGAAGCTCAGCTATTTAAGGACCCCTAGGGCTTCATATTTCGGCTACCCTAGAAACCCTAGAGTTCCTAAGAGCCGAAATTTTACCTCCATTCCCTCTCTTCTTGATCATCTTCTTTCCTTGGTGTTTTTAAGCCATTAGAGGTTTTACACTTGTGATACTAAGCTCTTGAAGATTAAAGATTCATAATAGTGTCAAAAGGTAATCATCTAAACTTGTATTAGTTGTGGATCTCGATTTTAGTTGATGCTCGAATGGTAACTGTTGTTATACGAGAATTCAACTAAGGGTAAGTGGGTATCCCAAGACTTCGCAAAGTCTATCACACATACGCGAAGCATGTCTTCGAGCGTCTGGTTGGCTCGTTCGCTTTGACCGTCTGTTTGTGGGTGATAAGCGGTGCTCATGTCGAGATGGGTTCCAAGTGCTATCTGAAGTGATTGCCAAAAACATGAAGTGAATCTACTGTATCTATCTGAAATGATAGACACTGGTACTCCGTGAAGCCTCATGATTTCTCGGATGTATATTCGTGTCAGTCTCTCCATCTTGTAGGATTCTTTTATGGGCAGGAAATGGGCAGATTTCGTCAGTCGGTCTACTATTACCCATATAGTGTCTAATCCGTCCGACGTCTTGGGTAGCTTGGTCACAAAGTCCATGGAAATCCCTTCCCATTTCCACTCGGGGATCACCGATTGCCGTAATAGCCCCAAGGGCTTCTGGTATTCTACCTTTACTTTGGCACAAGTAAGGCACTTGCTGACATATGTGGCAATTTCTGCCTTCATGTTAGCCCACCAATATTGTTGTTTAATATCCAAGTACATTTTGTCCGAACCTGGATGGATGGAGTATTGCGTCTTGTGAACTTCATTCATGACTACCTCCCTAAATCCTTTGAGTTTAGGGACCCAGATACGGTTCATGAAATAGTATACTCTGTCCTCTTTTACCTCTAGATTCTTCTCCATTCCGCGTAATGCTTCGCTTGCTCTGTTTTCCGTCTTCATGGCATCTGACTAGGCTAGCCCGATCTAAGTGGTTAGGTGAGATTGGATGGTTATTGAGAGAGTTTTCGCACGACGATTAGAGTACTCCTTCCGGCTCAAGGCATCAGCTACCACGTTGGCCTTGCCTAGGTGGTACTTGATTTCACACTCGTAATCGTTTAATAGTTCAACCCATCTTCGTTGCCTCATATTCAGCTCTTTCTGATTCAAGATGTGATGGAGACTCTTGTGGTCCGTGAGTATGGTGCACTTCGTACCATAAAGGTAATGCCTCCAAATCTTCAGAGCAAAGACCACTGCTCGCAATTCCAGATCATGGGTTGTATAATTCACTTCGTGTGTCTTTAGTTGGCGGGATGTGTAAGCTATCACTCTTCCACGCTGCATGAGAACGCAGCCTAAACCCTGATTTGACGCGTCACAGTAGACCACGAAATCTTCCGTTCCCTCTGGTAGGGATAGTACCGGGGCACTACAGAGTGCTTGCTTCAAAGTTCAGAATGCAACTTCTTGTTTGTCCGTCCATTTGAATGGTACGCCCTTCTGTGTAAGCGAGGTAAGTGGCTTGGCGATCTTAGAGAAGTTTTGAATGAACCTCCTATAGTAGCCTACTAGGCCTAAGAATTGGCGAACTTTTGTGGGTGTCGTCGGGACCGCCCATCCTTCAACGGCTTTGACCTTAGAAGGATCCACATGTATTCCTTCCCGACTAACAACATGACCTAGGAAGTTCACGCTACGGAGCCAGAACTCACACTTGGAGAGTTTTGTGTATAGCTTCTCCGTCCGCAGGTTTCCAGGATTTGTCGGAGATGTTGGCCATGCTCTTCTTCGCTTCGGGAATAGACTAGAATGTCGTCAATGAAGACGATAACAAAGTTGTCGAGGAATGGTCGACAGATTCGGTTCATCAGGTCCATAAATGCGGCAGGGGCATTCGTTAGACCGAAGGGCATTAAGACAAATTCATAATGTCCGTAACGAGTTCGGAAGGCGTTTTTGGGAATATCCTCTTCCCGGACCTTGAGTTGATGGTACCCAGACCGTAGATCTATCTTAGAAAAGTAACTAGCTCCTTGGAACTGGTCAAATAGATCGTCGATTCGTGGGAGTGGATAGTGAGTTTTGACAGTGAGTTTGTTTAGCTCCCTGTAATTGATGCACATTCTAAAAGATCCGTCCTTCTTTTTGACAAAGAGGACCGGAGTTCCCCATGGAGAGTAGCTGGGTCGGATGAATCCCTTGCCCAGGAGTTCGTTGAGTTGGCTGGACAATTCTTACATTTCAGCAGGAGCTAGTCAGCAAGGCGATTTAGCGAGAGGATTTGCTCCGGGAACGAGATCAATTCGGAACTCAACTTTTCTCTCTAGGGGTACTCCAGGAAGATCTTCAGGAAATACGTCTGGGAATTCACGTGCTACTGGAATATCTTGAATGTTAACCCCTTCATTGGTTTTATCCACTATGTGAGCCAGGAACATCAAATTGTTCTTTCGCAGATGCTTCTGTGCCTGGATGCACGAGATGAGGCGAAGGTTCGTGCTAGGTTTGTCTCCGTAAATAACTAGGGTTTCGTGATTGGGAAGGTGAAGGTGAACGGCCTTCTCGTGACACATAATTTCAATATGGTGGGGGCTTAACCAGTCCATGCCAATAATCACATCGAAACTCCTAATGGAAGCAGGCATTAAGTCTATTCGAAAGACGTGTTGATTTAGGGTTAGGGTACATCCGATGTAGATTTCCCCAGTGGATTCGGTTTTCCCATTGGTCATTTCCACCGTAAAGGTTTCATTGAGCTTCTAGGGTTGTTGTTTTAACAAATGTTTAAACTTATTGCTCACAAAACTTCGCTCTGTTCCAGTGTCAAATAGGATGCATGCATAAGTGTAGTTTAGGGGAAACGTACCGGTAACAACAGCAGGATCCTGAAACGCCTCCCCCTGACCCATGGTCAGCACCCTTCCAGTTCCTCCATTTCCGAGATTGTTGTTGTTAGGGTAATTTCGACAGATATGCCCAGTCCTTCCACACCCATAGCAGGTGTGGCTAGGTCTTGCATTGTTGCCGCTGGTGTTGGTGTTGTTGTTGTTGTGGTTGTTGTTGTTGTTGTTGTTGTTGCTTTCCTATTGTTGATTCTGAGGAGGGTAAGTCCTGCAGTACCTTGCCGTGTGCCCCTTCTGATTGCAACTGCTGCACTGCATCTCCCTGCATTCTCCATTGTGATGGAGACCGCACTTGTTGCACTTGGGAAGATTAACGGAATAAGGTCTAGGAGCACTTGGAGCAGCTGAGGCTGGAGCATGTGGTGTGGGCGGAACTTGCGCAGTTGCAGCATTAACCGCCACTGTTTGCTACTTCTTGGAAGATTCGGAGCCTTAACGCCCCTTTCTCTTGTTGTTCTTCCCCTTCTTTCTATCATTTTCCTTTTTAGCTTCAGTCTCTGCTGGCTTCTCACCCTTCTTGTTGTTGTGGTCATACAGCTTCTTGGCCAATCTCTTAGCACTGTCGAAAGTTTCGGGATTTGCAGCTATCACGTTTCCTTGGATCGGGGAGGTTAGTCCCCAGATGAATCGCTCGATCTTCTTACCCTCTGAGGTAATCATACCAGGGCATAACAGAGACAGTTCGCTAAACCTTGATATGTAGTCATCTATATCAACATTTCGTACAGTTAGATTCCACAGCTCTTGTTCCATTTTCTGAATTTCACCACGTGGGCAGTATTCGGCCATCAGCGTTTCTTTCATTTCTGCCCATGGCATGGAATTGGCTACGAGGAGTGTCATGGCTTCCACGTGTCTGTTCCACCAAGTGAGCGCTTGGTCAACGAAAGTGCATGCGGCAAACTTCACCTTCATCTCTTCAGGGCAATCGCATATCTCGAATACCAATTCCACCTTCTCGATCCATAGTTTCAGGGTGATCATTCCTCCAGTTTTGTTAAAGGTTCGTGGTTTGGCGTTCGTGAAGTCTTTGTAGGAACACGTTTTGGTGGGTCCTTGATTCATTCCGTTGTTCGAACTTCCGGCCCCTTGTCCGTTGACTCTTCCATTGTTCCCATGGTGAATTTGTGCCATTGCTGCGGTGACCGCAGCAGATACAGCTACCTGGAATGCAGTTGAGTCAACTTCGGGTGGGTTTGGTCCAGGGTTTCCGCGAGTGGGTCGTTGAGGCATCTTTCTGCCAAGGAACAGAAAGATGTTGAGTATATGTGCTTCTTGTGAGAGTGTGATCCTATGAGCTAAGTGTGTGGTACTAACTTAGGTACTTTCACAATTTGGCACAGAATCATGGATTTGTACTCATAGCAGATTACAACATCAAAGTAAAACACACAAAAGTTTACTAATATTATTCACATTTGATACATGAAAATTTTGCTCGAAAGAGCATACATAATTGATATTAGTTCGACAGCATAACGGCTCTATGAGTAGTGTAGTCACTTAAACATAGAGTCGGGGTACGTAGCATAGATCCTAATGTCCTAGTAAGATAAGTCCATCCCTAATCGCGGTGAGTTGTGCCCGGGGGTGGTGCTGAGGAAGTGGATGCTCCCTGAAGACGAGCCACCTGTCGTTATGCATCCTGGAGTCGAGACTCCCACCTTACCTGCCTCATATGGAACTCTCGAAGAACGTCTCGTGTCTCCTGCTCTGCACACTCGACCCTAGTCCACATCTGGCGTACCTGGTCGGCGGTGCTCTGAGCGAGGTCGCCGGTGTTCCGTAACCGTCTCACCATGACCGAAAGGGCTCAATCGGCAGGTCCTCCATCCCTCAGGTCAAAGAACTCGCGTGACATGCTGAACGGGGTTCGCTGTCCCTGCTGTCTGCTCCACCTCCAAAGATCAATACCCCATGGCGGGTGTAGGACCAATGGGGCCCACCCGGTAAGCGGGCACCCTAATCGGGTAAGGGGGTTAATGACTTCAGACTCCGCGTCCGAATCACCCCCTTCACTGTCACCGGGTTCCTCCTCAAAGCTTCCTTCATCTTCTTCCTCCTCCTGTTCTTCTTCTGGTTCGGCAGGCTCGCCCTCGGCTTCTGCCTCCGGTTCCCGGTCATATTCCTCCTCGGGGTCTTCCTCAGGCTCTTCTTCAGGCTCTTCGTCTAACCATCCGTTATTTCCCTAGTTAGAGAAGTAAGTATCTCCGGGGTGATGGAAACTAGCCATGCTGTCTGCGAGAGTGTGTAAATATGCTAACATTATTCCTAGGACGCTACAACTATTGTATAGACTAAACGGATATTCTCTTCTTGGTGATAAAGGGGTATGTTTTAGGTTCCCTAGCTATCACGATCTTCCCAGGACGTGTAATAGTTATACCTTGGAAGGAATGTGGTTGATCAGGCTACATCCACTCCTTGATATGACTAAAACAGTTCTGGATTAACCGAGATACTAGCATTATCTTGTTTGGTTCGGTATTATGTTCTTGTTCCAAATATAAGCAAGGGTGCTTTTATTGTTATGTTTTAATTGTTTTGTTCAGAGTTGTGTTAGTCCCTCTTTTGGTTTACAATTGCATGTCAATGTGTGGTTAGATATGCTAGTTCACTATAAACAGAGCTCTGATACCAACCTGTCACATCCCCGAACCAGACGGCGGAAACGTCCGAGGGCTCTTGTGAATTAATTGAATACCATCACAATGATTATACATGAATCATAACATCATTCATCACCATGCATTGAAATATTACAACTGATATTGTTTACATTTGATACATTGTTTTAAACATTACAATTCCATAACATAATCTGTTTGCTCACTAATCTAAGCAAAACACCATGATATAACTTGAAACATATATTTCTGTTTACCTGTTACCCGAGAATACAAGTTATTTTGAAAACGGTCAACATATGAAATGTTGGTGAGTTCATAAGTAATGTTATGGAAAATGATTTTTGTGAAGTTTGAAAACCCAGAAATCCGATATTTTCTGGAAAGAGTATTGTTTATAAAAAGTGTGAAGATCCGTAAATATGCTTATCGATTTTGAAAACTGAATAATTGTTGAACTTTGTATACATCACATAGGTAAAAGTGTTGAACTCCCTGGGAAAACCCGATGTTTTCCCCATACATAAAATTTCGTGTCTTATTTATTGTTTTACCGATACGACGATTGTTTTTGATTACCCAGGTGACATTGGATTAATTATGGGTTGTGCATTAATGAAAATGACTAGTTTATAACTACCAGTTACAAACGATCCTTTAGGCGTCGTCCTTACCACTCACTTAATCCAACCACCCTGACTTCTCTTGATTTACGCCACGAATCTCTCTACTCGATTTCTCATAGCCCCACAACCGAGGAGAAAGGAGGGTATGAAGCCCTCTTTATTTCCATAAGTTGTTCAAGGCTATCGGGAATGCGAAAAGCACTTGGCCCGACTCGCATTTGACTTCACGACTTTGCTAGCAGTACCAATGGGCCCTTGGGGCCCAACAGCAGATTAGAGCTATTGAAAGTCCTTTTACATGGAATTAGGTCATAAAAGGCCCAATAACATGTAAGCGCGTCCCCTTCGGGCCCAAAGATTATGTTATTGGGCTAGCAAGGCCCAACAAGCACAATTTGAAACTTTCAAGCCCAAAGATTGAATATTGACTCCTCGTAGATCTCGCGTGTTTATTGAAGTACTATTGTTTATTAATTTTTGTCTTGTTATTGATTCGAGACCGAATCAATTCGTTTGGTAACGATATTGGTGTTGAAAGTGTATTTGTTGTTACGTTTCGCCGATAGTCGTGGATCCCGTATTTTGTCTTAAAGGATTTATTTGTTTAAAAGTAAGATTTTACCTTTTCATGACCCTTCTTGGATAAAATTTACAATTTTAGTCCTTTATATAAAAGAATTTCCAGTTTAGTCCTTAAACCATTTTTCTTGACACTTTAGTACCATAACTTATTGAAAAAGGCATTTTCAGCCCAAAATTACTTTGTAAACAGCTTAAGTCCTTCAAAATGATGTTTTCTCGGTTGGAACCCCCATTTTCGCAACTTTTACAGTTTTGGCCCAAAATGGAAAAGTTTTGCATTTTTGATCCCTTTTGAATTTGAAAAACATTTTTGACCTTTGAAATGGTTTTAATACACTTGAAACCCCCTTTTTTACAGAAAGTGGCATTTCCAACCCCTCAAATTGAAAAATCTCGCACTTTGAAGCTTATTGGGCCGAAAAGCCCATTTTAGCCCATTAGGTTCAAAATTTCCGTTTTAAGCCCCTCAAAAATGTTGATATTCAGAAATATTGTTATAGAAACTGTTTGGACCCTTTTTAACCTCGAGAAATTATAATTAGTTGTTTTGGGCCCTTAATTTTGTATTTTTGACAATTTAAGCCCAAAAATGGGTTTTATGTCCAAATATGATCATCCTAACCAAATGAACTATTTTTCTTGACTTGATTAGTGTAAAATGATTTAATTTATGTTTATTTCATTCCTCATGTTATAGATCTTGGTTTTTAGATGCTTTTTGAATAACATATTCATCACAACACATGATATTACACACAAACATGCATCAAATCACACATAGCATACATTTACTCATAGATCTACACATTTGCTTGTATTCTCCCCCATAAAAACTCATAAAAAACCAAAAGAAAGGGGGTATGAAACTCACCTTGGGTGTGGTTTCGGTTTTTGGAAGGAAAGATGAGAAAGATTCGGCCCTAGCAACATTTCTTGGAAGATCTCGAACTTGGATGCTTCTAAGGAGCTAAATCATAAGTTTGAATGAATTAAGAGATGATTCTTGAATGGAATGAAATAGCTAGCTTATGGATCTAAGCAACATCTTACCTTAGATGATGATTTTTATGTAAGAATCCCTTGAACACCTCTTAGATCTCGAAAATATGGAGAGGGAATGAGAGAGTTTCTTGAGAGAATTTTGAGTGAAATGTGTGTGTGTGTGTATGCTTGGATTCGGCCGGGAGCAAGAGAGAGAGGAGAGAAGAGTGATTTTGAAGTGAGTTGCATGAAAACATGAGATGGCATGGATGTTTGAAGTGTAATAACCTAGATATCTTTCATACAAAGATGAGGTGTCATGCAAGAAGTCAACTTCTTCTTCTCCTTTTGGGCTTGGGCCGAGAATTAGAGAGGAAAAAGAAAAGAATTTGGGCCTTGTATTCCTAAGCCTTTTTCATGGTTATGTTAAGTGATGTTTGGTCCAAATAATTATAAATGTGATTCTTATGACCTATTAGGGCTAAATTAGGTTAATTATGGCCCAATATGGTTTATTTAGTTAATTTATTTCATTCTAGGCCCAATATGGCCCAAAATATTGAAATAAATGGAAGTGGGTCCAATTAGAGCCCATTTAAGAGTTCTAAGCCCAAGATGGTCAAATTGGAAGCTTATTGGTCCATTGGGCCCAATAAGGAAGTCCTAGTCCAAAATGGACTTAAACAACAACTTCTAGGGTTTCCAATTGCTTATTGACTACTTGAAATGCTTGTATGAGGTGTTTGATTGAAATTCTATTGTCATAGAGCATGCATCATACATGCTCTCATGTCTTTCATTCATAATTTGGCTTAAGTGTTGCAGTTACAAGGCACAAACATTTCTAGTTGTGACATATGGACCTCCAGCCATACACATGTGTACAGCCACACACCCTATGTACGGCCGTACACAGGGTGTGCTGTACGACCGTACACACAAACCACAAACACATACAATATTACATAAAAATATATTTTCCTAGAAAAGCAAAGTATAAACCATATTTTTTACCCAACAATCTCCCCCTTGGTTTATAGCTTTCTTTTCTAAATGACCCAACAAGCTCCCTCTAAAAAATAGCTGGCTTTTCTTGTGAATCTTCAATGGGAGTTTTGGCTTCAGCTTTAATCTTTGATTTCTTCACAGCTTCAAGATGAACTTGATGAATCTTCATGAATGACTTCATCTCGAGCGGTTGGACTTTTCTTCAAGATTTGACTCTGAACGCACATTGGGTGAGGAGGATTGATGAAAAGATTCTTGAAAGATGGCACTTTCAGCTTGAGAATCTTCAGAGAGAACAACGGAGGGAAATAATCTTCTGGATCACTTCAGCAGGTTCATAGATAGCAGCAAATTGATTGAGGAGGCTTCAATTCAATCTGTCACATAATCTTCAATTTCAGCTTCACCTTGCTTCTGGGGTTGACAAATTAAATGTTCAAAGAATAACCTTCATTTATTGTTCCTTCGAATGACAATTCTTCAATGCTCACGGATGAAGCCTTGGCTCAGATGATCTTTAATACAGTCTCCACGAGTCTCATCTATGCCTGGAATCACTTTTCAAGACAAAACAAAACTAAAAGAAAAATTAGCACACAAAAAAATATTTTTGGATTTTTGATATTTTCTGGAAAAAAACAGAAACAAAAATATTTTTGGATTTTCTTAACAAGAAATAACACTATTTTTGGATTTTTTTATTTTTTGATTTTTGTTTGATTTTTGAATTATTTTTAATTCTCCCCCTAAAATTTGTGCATAGAGGAAAACTATGAACAAATTTAACAAAAATAAAATGATATCTAACTTTAAGAATGATTTGGGATCAAAGTTTTTAGACAACCTTTATCCGCTTGTCGGTACCTTCCATCTTCACGTCTTTGTCTGGTCGATCGCCGGTATTGTTGTCCACTTAAACACGAAAAATTGTGACAAAATTAGGACACACTATAAGTGACAAGACAATGTGATCCTGAGTTCCTAGATATTATATCTGATCCTAAGTTTCTAGATACTATATCTTAAGGACCATTCAGCTGACGACGACCAGGGATATTGTTGTCCACCTAAATTGAGCAGCGAGATCTATAGACAATCTTTGAGTGTTCAATGTTAATTGTAATGGAACATGTTTCCCGCTTCCAGATATGCCCCGGTAATCAAGGACTTTCAGAGTACTCCTTACATCAGATGAGCAGACCATCATTAGGGGAGAAGATAGATTCAGAGTATTATCACTTATAGTGCATATGTTGTGTACCAGGTCGGATTGTTAGTCACGCAAAGGAGACATCATATGGCTAACAGATAAGAGGAATTTCATATATATATATATATATATATATATATATATATATATATATATATATATATATAATATGCAGAGAAATAGAATTGCATATGTTACAGTCCAGGTCGGATCTCTTCCAATCATGCAGAGGAGGTAACATATGACTAACAGACAGAAAGGAAGAAAATGATTTTCTACAAACCTAATTTATCGGAATTTACCAGTTTCCCTATCAATACCAGAATTAAGGATAGAATCCGCACATGGAGGAAAAGTTAAACCACGGTTCCAGATACGGGTTCATTTAATGTGATGAGTAGATTCCCACATATATCTCCCTGCTCAACCTATCCAAGCGTCGTATTGTTAGGCTAAACAGATCTAACTAGGTCAAGATTTGTCAAGTCTATAGATTCCTTAAGTTCATCTGCACCTAGTCAAGTCTGTTAAATTCTTCGTGCCTACCGACGCATCAAACCAGAGCATAGACCCTTCAACTTTGAGTACATTACGCAGACTCAGATTGCCCGTTATCACTCACTTCCCAAAACGTATTATATTTTTTTGTTTTTTTTTTTAAATTTTCTAATTTTTGTTTTGTTTTTATTTCTCCCCCTAAATTTGTGCATAGGAGAGAAATGAAAGTAAATGCACAAATTTAAACTATCCTAAAACAAACCGCAAACACATATAATATTACGTAAAAATATATTTTTCTAGAAAATCAAAGTATAAACTATATTTTTGACCCAATAGCTACACTGGGCGTAGCGGGTCCAGACTCAAAACCCTAATTTAGACTTGAGCCCTATATAAGGAAGGCTATGGCCTTAATCTCAGCCACCATTTCGCAGAGAGAAACCCTAAGAGAGCATCTTCATCGTTCCATAGTGATGTATGAGTGTTTTGAGCTAGAAAGAGCCTTTGTATGATGGAGAAGAAGAAGAAGAGAAGGTCTTTATGGAGCCTAGAAGATGGAGTACAAGTTTGGATCTGTGTTCTTCAGATGGTGGAGCTTCTTCTAGAGGTAAAAAGCTCAGAGCTTTGCTTATCATGTTTGTGTTGTGCTTTATGGACCAACTTTTAGGGTTTTTGGTCCCAAGATGGAGGCTTTATAAGAAAATGGCCTCCATAAGCTAGAATCAGCCTTATTTCAATGTATTATGAGTTGTAAGTTCGTAAAAATTTAGTCTTGGTTGTTAATATTAAGACAAGCTTGAATTAAGGACTTAATGAGGAAAGAGGTTAAGAGTTTGGAGAGGTTGGTGGTCTTTATAGCCATGCAAAGGCTTAAAGGTTCCGACTTTATGGCTTAAGAGGCAGAAGAGAGCCAAGATTTGTGATATTAGCCCATGTCTTAACCTATTCAGACCAAAAATAGAGAAAGAATAAGTCTGGGACTTACGCTGGGCGTAAGTCTCATAACGCGCGGCATAATACGTTGAGGTCCCGATCAGTTCTAGGCGCGCTTGAGTACGCTGAGCGTACCAAGGAGGTACGCCCCGCATAACTCCTACTGTGGGCTTTTGAGTTATGTTTTGGGCCTCGAGTGTTGGGCCTGGAGTTTGAGCTTCATGCAATAGAGTCTTGGACCAGAGAAGTGTATATATGTGCTTTGGGGCCCTTGAGTTGGGCTTGCCTTTTTTTTCGGGTTTTGGGCCATGTGAGGGCCCATTTATTGTTGGGCCTTGGTGGGCCCAATGGGTTTAGGGTATTAATGGGCTGGTAGATGGCTGTCTTTAGACCCAAATAAGTGAGAGGTTGGACTTAGCTCCTAATTGAGATAATTGTGGGTTTGGCACAGAGTTAGAGGCCGGTGCGTGGCAGCAGTGTTTATAGGAGCAATTCTTCATCCGAGGTGAGTCTTCTCACTATACTGTACCTGGAAGGGTACCTATGTGTGACTGGAAGGTCTTATATGCTATGAGATATATGTGCTACATGCTGATATGTGATATGCATGTGTATGTATGCTATGTATGATAAGGACCGGAAGGTCAAGATGATATGGACCGGAAGGTCAAGATGACATGGACCAAAAGGTCAGGAGGTTACGGACCGGAAGGTCGATGCGGGTAGGACCGGAAGGTCTACCGGGATTCGGGACAGAAGTCCCCTAAGACACTTGGACCGGAAGTTTCCATAGAGTTATGGCCTGGAAAGGCGTATGTGTTGTATGTGGTATTTTGGGGAACTCACTAAGCATTTATGCTTAAAGTTGTTGTGTTATGTGTTTCAGTTACTAGCGAGGATCGCGGGAAGGCGCCGGCATGATATGTACACACTGGTGAAGATTCATGTACTTGAGATTCTGGGATATGTTTTATAATGATAAAATTGGATACATTGTGTTACCTTGTGAATAAAAGTATGATTTAAAAATGAAAGAATTGTTTTGAAAATTTACATCGTTACATTTGTCGCAATTAAGAAGAGTGTTTCTAGGTCACATAGTGTGCCTAATGGAGCTCTATTTGAGAACAAGGGCCTCTAGGAAACCTTTGTTTTTTGGTGAATCATTCGATTGGGAGAGGCCCTTCGATTGGTTGCAGTTATGTGTTGTATTTTGGTCGTTTTGTGGCATCCTGTGATCTTCTGGTGGTTGTTTTTTGTTGTTAACATGTCATCCACTTTATTGTGCCTTCAAATTACATTGTACATGGTTTGGTTGTTAATGTTCTTGATTATTAATTTAGTATGCTGATTGTTGTTTTTTATTTGTATAAATGAGCCATGTTGTCTATCAATTATAGATATAATTATTGGAATTGTGGTAGTGCTTGAGATAGATTTACAATATCATTTGATTAGTAACATGAATATTGATATATACTAATACATGGAAGTTCAAATGATAGGTTGTCCATTTATGTAAGAGATATGTTTACTTGAAGCCGCCTGAACGGAACAATATTGATTGGTATTAATTGACAAGACGGTATCAAACAACCATTAGCTATGATTTCTCTATTTTGTTTGCATTGATATAGTTTTTTTTATTCTTTGTTTATTTACATGATAATTTTAGGGAACCATATCTCTACTACCATTAAGCAGGATCTTCAGAAGTTTGAAGGATTATTGAAGGAGGGAAATGATTATTCTTTCTAGAATTTCATTGTTAGTAATAAGCTTGATCATTCAAAAATGGTAGATCATAGGCTTAAAATAAATTTTGCCAAGAACATGTATGTTAAGGTTATGGCATATGGATTCCCACATGGTTTGCGTTCATTTGGTTTTTGGAAAGTTTGGAGACATTATTTTTAGAATACGTTGGGGAGGAGTTTGCAATTGGTAAGTTTGCATTGTTTTCAAATACATGCTAACTCTTATCCTTTAGTAACAGGGTATACTAATTTGGTGTTGAAAGTGAAGGATGGTCGGTCAGTGTCATTTCAATTCCAATATCTTAGGTAAGGCCCAATCAGGTAGACTATTGTATGTAATGATGTTGGAATAAATCTTAAGACGCGTGCTAACACTAATGGTTGTTTGTTGTCAAGTAAGCGATTTATTCAGTGTACTCTATGGGCTGAGCATGCGGACGAATTTTCATCTAGGATTGGTAATATTGTTCCTCTTGAATGTGTGGTGGTGAACATTTAACTTATTAGAACTCGACAATGGAAAGGTAAGTTTTCTATATCTAACATTTAATAACTTTGTTGAAATATTGAAGTATTAACTTTCAAGTTTGTATAAGTTGGTCATGGTATGTATTGTTGATTAGTGTCTAAGTCTATACCTATATTTGGTATGTACTTGACCCGGTTGTTGCATGGTCCTTTTGGGTTGCCTTCACCAAAGCAACTTGACATGATGATTTATGGAGAGAGAGGATATTATGGTTTATTAATATATTATATGAATAATATATTAAAAGATAAATCATATAGTCTAATTAATATTGGTCAAGAATTAATTAAGAATTAATTTTCTGGCTAAAAGCGATTAATTAAATAAAGGGGACTAGAATTGCCAATTATAAGATAATTGAATTTGGGCTGTGGATCTCATGGATTAAGGGAGTGGACGATTTCAAGGTGGAAGCCCACATGGAAATCGTCCAAGGGCCTTATACCAGAAGGTTCTTGGAGCTGCTTAGGGCCTATGCTATCCAATTAGGGTTTTAACTTAAACCCTAGAAGCTCAGCTATTTAAGGACCCCTAGGGCTTCATATTTCGGCTACCCTAGAAACCCTAGAGTTCCTAAGAGCCAAAATTTTACCTCCATTCCCTCTCTTCTTGATCATCTTCTTTCCTTGGTGTTTGTAAGCCATTAGAGGTATTACACTTGTGATACTAAGCTCTTGAAGATTAAAGATTCTTACTACTATCAAAAGGTAATCATCTAAACTTGTATTAGTTGTGGATCTCTTTATTTTATAGTATGCTAGTTTAGGGTTTACAAGCTTTGGATAAATTTGCATGTACAATAGAGAAACCTAGATCCAAAAGCTTTAGGATTTTTCATGTGCACATAGGAATGTTCTTTTACTCAAAACCCATCAGTGGTATCAGAGAATTGCTTGGTTTCTATTGTATTTGATGGATTGTATGTTTGTCCATTGCTTAAAATTAATTTTTCTGCCTTATGCCTGATAGACTCGTCGAGTCCCAAAGTGAACTCGGCGAGTTCTATAAGGGATTCAGCGAGTCGGGCTGTCAGACAGATGGATTTTCGGGATTTTGGCTGGGGATAATTACCATAAATGTTTTTAATTAATAAGATCTGAATTGTATTGATTCCTTGTGATTATCTTAGTCAAAATAAAAGATGTTTATCATTTAATTTGATAATTATTGTCTTATTTGATAAACCTTAACTATTTGAATTATTTAATCAATTATCTTGCATGAAATTAGATTAGATTAAAATTAGATAATCACCAATTAATTGTTTAATTATATTATTTGAATTTTGACCTAGATCGTTTTGAAATGTTTCAAAACTTTCCCTCAAGTTTTGAAATTTAAATTTTTGATTAAAAGTTTAATTTTGAAATAATTAAATTCCAAACCCTAGAATTTTAAAAGTTTAAAATTCAACCTTATACTATTATAATACTATAAGAATAACTATTATATATGTATAAGAAAAATGCTAGTCTTACCATTAGTAGGCCACATTCACGAAGTCGATCTATAATGGGGGTATAAGGTTGTTGCCTATAAAATGGTAATTTAATGGGTATCCACTCTCACCCACTGCTTACTTGATTGTTGGAGGGTCGTTAGCCGAACGGGTAGGATAGGGCAACTAATTCCTCATTAAAATTATAATAATTAAAAAAGTAACTAAATGTTTTTATAAAATTCTCAATCTTAGTTACTTTAGGATAATGTGAATTTGATGTTATTCCATGAAATTACACTTTGTACCCTTACCAAGACATTAGTGGAGCATGTGTGGTTAACCGACACACTAATTTGGCTCCAGCAAAGGTGGCAAAGGGTGACTCGATGTTTGTCATAGATCAATGGAGCGTGTGTGGCTAACCGGCACATTGATTAGCTGATTGTAACATTGAGGGCACTGAGTACATTTGCATGGTGATTCACACCTTGTTTGTGATCCTCGGTATCCCAGTCACAAACTTGAATGGCATATCGAGACTTAAACATGCGATTGAAAAGTTAAATGAACCTCAAAAGATCTAGGAGTTTTCAATACATTTAAACATAATCTTTTCATTTTTTCATGGTGGAAATTAGTGAATCGTCATTCACTTACCTTCAAAATATTTGTTGTTTAGATTACGGCATCCCTTTCTAAATTACAAATAATGTTGTTGGATCCTAGCCCTAATTTCTCATTTGGGTGTTTAATTGGGGATTCTTATCTAATCAAACTTTGTCTCTGTTCCTTTTTAGATGTCGAACTCAAACAACAACACTTCAAACTCAATCTCTTCCGGCTCATTCTCACTCATGAACTTGTATGGGAGGGTGATCTTCGTTGGGACCAACTTTAATGATTCGATCCGCAACATCCGAATGGTTACCCGCTACGAGGATAAGGAGTATGCCCTTGACAAGGAGCTTCAGGAGGTGAACGTTAACACTGCTACTCTTGAGGAGATCGCTGCCTTCGGGGCACACGAGCGAGATGCTACGAAAGTCCATTGCATCATGCTCACGATGATGAATGCAGAACTCCAAAAGTCCTACGAGGACTACTATCCATATAAGATGCACCAGGATTTGTTGGATAGGTACCACCAAAGTGCCAGGAAGGAGAGGTACGAGATCATCACTTCGATGATCACGACCAAGATGAGGGACAGAGAGTCTATCACTGCTCATCTACAGAAGATGAAGAGATATGTCGACCGCCTGCTGAAGTTAAATGTTAACTTCGTTGAAGTGTTGGCAATTTATATCATTCTTCACTCACTGCCACCCTGCTTCAACTAGTTTCACATGACCTACCACGTGAACAAGGAGGAGGTCAGCTTGAGCAAGCTTCAAGGCTTGTTGAGGACTGCTGAGAGCAAGCTCAAGGATAAATCTGTTGCATCAACTCCCGCTACAGCTGCCCCCGTCTTGGATATTGGGCAAGGGAACGGTAAGAAGAGGAAGGAGTGACTTTGATGCTCGACTGGTAACTGTTGTTATATGAGAATTCGACTAAGGGTAAGTGGGTATCCCATGACTTCCCAAAGTCTATCACACATACGCAAAGCATGTCTACACTTACGTCCATATAGCGCTTCGAAAGGAGCGACTTTGATGCTCGAACGGTAACAGTTGTTATATGAGAATTCAACTAAGGGTAAGTGGGTATCCCAAGACTTCCCAAAGTCTATCACACATACGCGAAGCATGTCTTCGTGCGTCTGGATGGTTGGTTCGCTTTGACCGTCCGTTTGTGGGTGATAAGCGATGCTCATGCCGAGATGGGTTCCAAGTGCTTTCTGAAGTGATTGCCAAAAACGTGAAGTGAATCTACTGTATCTATCTGAGATGATAGACATTGGTACTCCGTGAAGCCTCATGATTTCTCGGATGTATATTCGTGTCAGTCTCTCCATCTTGTAGGATTCTTTTATGGGCAGGAAATGGGCAGATTTCGTCAGTCGGTCTACTATTACCCATATAGTGTCTAATCCGTCCGACGTCTTGGGTAGCTTGGTCACAAAGTCCATGGAAATCCCTTCCCATTTCCACTCGGGGATCACTGATTGCTGTAATAGCCCCGAGGGCTTCTGGTATTCTACCTTTACTTTAGCACAAGTAAGGCACTTGCTCACATATGTGGCAATTTCTGCCTCCATGTTAGGCCACCAATATTGTTGTTTAATATCCATGTACATTTTGTCCGAACCTGGATGGATGGAGTATTGCGTCTTGTGAACTTCATTCATGACTACCTCCCTAAATCCTTTGAGTTTAGGGACCCAGATACGGTTCATGAAATAGTATACTCTGTCCTCTTTTACCTCTAGATTCTTCTCCATTCCGCGTAATGCTTCGCTTGCTCTGTTTTCCGTCTTCATGGCATCTGACTGGGCTACCCCGATCTGAGTGGTTAGGTGAGATTGGATGGTTATTGAGAGAGTTTTTGCACGACGATTACAGTACTCCTTCCGGCTCAAGGCATCAGCTACCACGTTGGCCTTGCCTGGGTGGTACTTGATTTCACACTCGTAATCGTTTAATAGTTCAACCCATCTTCTTTGCCTCATATACAGCTCTTTCTGATTCAAGATGTGCTGGAGACTCTTGTGGTCCGTGAATATGGTGCACTTCGTACCATAAAGGTCATGCCTCCAAATCTTCAGAGCAAAGACCACTGCTCCAAATTCCAGATCATGGGTTGTATAATTCACTTCGTGTGTCTTTAGTTGGCGGGATGTGTAAGCTATCACTCTTCCACGCTGCATGAGAACGTAGCCTAAACCCTGATTTGACGCGTCATAGTAGACCACGAAATCTTCCGTTCCCTCTGGTAGAGATAATACGGGGGCACTACAGAGTGCTTGCTTCAGAGTTCAGAATGCAACTTCTTGTTTGTCCGTCTATTTGAATGGTACGCCCTTTTGTGTAAGCGAGGTAAGTGGCTTGGCGATCTTAGAGAAGTTTTGAATGAACCTCCTATAGTAGCCTACTAGGCCTAAGAATTGGCGAATTTTTGTGGGTGTCGTCGGGACCGCCCATCCTTCAGCGGCTTTGACCTTAGAAGGATCCACATGTATTCCTTCCCGACTAACAACATGACCTAGGAAGTTCACGCTACGAAGCCAGAACTCACACTTGGAGAGTTTTGCGTATAGCTTCTCCGTCCGCAGGTTTCCAGGATTTGTCGGAGATGTTGGCCATGCTCTTCTTTGCTTCGGGAATAGACTAGAATGTCGTCAATGAAGACGATAACAAAGTTGTCGAGGAATAGTCGACAGGTTCGGTTCATCAGGTCCATAAATGCGGCTGGGGCATTCGTTAGACCGAAGGGCATTAAGACAAATTCATAATGTCTGTAACGAGTTCGGAAAGCGGTTTTGGGAATATCCTCTTCCCGGACCTTGAGTTGATGGTACCCAGATCGTAGATCTATCTTAGAAAAGTAACTAGCTCCTTGGAGCTGGTCAAATAGATCGTCGATTCGTGGGAGTGGATAGTGATTTTTGACAGTGAGTTTGTTTAGCTCCCTGTAATCGATGCACATTCTAAAAGATCCGTCCTTCTTTTTGACAAAGAGGACCGGAGCTCCCCATGGCGAGTAGCTGGGTCGGATGAATCCCTTGCCCAGGAGTTTGTTGAGTTGGCTGGACAATTCCTGCATTTCAGCAGGAGCTAGCTGGTAAGGCTATTTAGCGAGAGGAGTTGCTCCTGGATCGAGATCAATTCGGAACTCAACTTGTCTCTCTAGGGGTACTCCAGGAAGATCTTCAAGAAATACATCTGGGAATTCACATGCTACTGGAATATCTTGAATGTTAACCCCTTCATTGGTTTTATCCACTATGTGAGCCAGGAACATCAAATCGTTCTTTCGCAGATGCTTCTGTGCCTGGATGCACGAGATGAGGCGAAGGTTCGTGCTAGGTTTGTCTCCGTAAATAACTAGGGTTTCGTGATTGGGAAGGTGAAGGCGAACGGCCTTCTCGTGACACATAATTTTAGCATGGTGGGGGCTTAACCAGTCCATGCCAATAATCACATCGAAACTCCTAATGGAAGCAGGCATTAAGTCTATTCGAAAGACGTGTTGATTTAGGGTTAGGGTACATCAGATGTAGATTTCCCCAGTGGATTCGGTTTTCCCATTGGTCATTTCCACCGTAAAGGTTTCATTGAGCTTCTGTGACATCCCGGAATTTAGGGCATAGATTTCAAACGACTAAATTACGACAAATCTATTTCTAATTAACTCATTCAGCTTTAATTGCATCTAATGAAATATAAATGAGTTAAGTTCAATTATTATGTAATATCTGATGATATTTTTATGCCCAAACATGTAACCTGGTAACCAAATCAAAATGCTCAACTACAGTGTTGGGTAATACGTCTGAAAAACTGAAATTTAGCATTAATCATTTTTGAGAAAAACAAACACTAAAATATGATAGTACGTGTTCCCCTGTTTCCGAAAATATAAAGAACGTCCAAAATGGAGTTCGTATGCAAAAGATACAACCGTTATAAGAAAAACGGACAGTAAAACATTATTTTCTTTAATCGCATAAACCAAAACGATCCGTTGAGGCGCTTACGCTTTGCTGACGGGATTTTCGAGAGCGTTTTTGGAATCAGGATATAGTATATTATTTAATTTCACACTCGAAAAAATTTTTACGAAAATATTTATGAAAGTCGCGAAAACGGACACCGCCAACCGTTAAGACGCAAAACTTCAAACGCAATTTCCCGGAGATCCGTAAACTCCAAAAATTAATCCGTTTGATGTTCTGGAATCCTTGAATTATACTCTATCTAAACAGAGCTTTCGAAAAATATCCTCGATGCACGAATCCCAAGGCACCCGGTTTTTACATGTTTTGGACATGAAATGGAGGTATAACCCCATGTGGGGCTCACATGGGGTGATAGACTCCGAAAATCTGATCTCCTTCCAGCTGGTGATATCCCACGTGCTTCTCCTCTTCCTCACTCTTCATCTTGGTGTGCAAGACTTGCCAAAAGTACAATTGATGGGGCATAGGTATGGCTTCCATTGGGTTGTGAGTGAGTATGTTACACTATAAAAAGGGACATGAGGAACCCTCAAACTCACTCACAAATCTCCAGCAACTTCCTCTTCTTCTAAATCCTCTGAAAACTCCTCTCTAAATCCTTCATCCTACACTCACGTTTACACCCTCAACCACCCTAAAACACCTTCTTTTACCACCCAAATGTCTTCTTATAACCCCACAGTAGATTACCACCTCCGTCAGCCCCCTGCCGGCCTCCTGTTGCAGCGACAACCACCGTCACCACTTCTGGCCTCCATTTTCTCCACTGGTAAGCACCTCCACCCCTTAGAGAATGTTTCCAAATATCACATGCATCTTTGACTGATTAGCAAATGACATAAGAAATTTTTTTGGCTATAATAAACCTGCGACGAAGAAGAAGAAGAACAGGAGGTTTCCCTCCTATTCACGAATCAGATACACAAACATGCATGCGGTTTTGCCACATGCAGTCCCCCAAGTATGATATTGTCCAGATTCAACCCCTTACTCCCAAAAACTGTTTTTTAAACTAGGTCCTAAGTCCTAAACATACAATTGAAATATTCACAATCTACCCAAATTTCGAAAAATCCTTTCAATAGAAGTTCAAAATATTAAAATAGAAATTTCATAAATTCATTTTTTTACATATATATACATTTTATATTTGATTGTTGTTAAATCTTAAATTATAAAAAAAAATTGTATTTTGATTTAAATAAATTTTTGGGATTTAAATATTTTGGGAAAATAATGTACATATATATAGATCTATAATTCTATATGGGGTCGACAACCCCACCTGCGGTTGCTAGCTACAACCATCGACTGATCAATCAAAGCAGGTGATATGTGTCTACGATCGTTACTACGACGCCCAATGAAGCGTCGTAGGGATGGGTACTTTTCGTCTATAGCTCGATTATAGAACTCACTAAAAACATTAACACGAATCTCTCTCACTTTTTCACTACAACCATAGGTTTGGTTGCTTTCAGAACTATTTTTAAGTATAGTGGTTACTTATACAATAGATATATTTAAACTTTCATGAAGTATTATATCAAACACGTCTTCTTTAAAAGCATAGATTTATTTATAAAATTACTTTTTGGCTTTTAAAGACTCATGACAAGCATTGTTTCAACTATTGTTATACAAGAAAAATATACTTTTAGACTATTGAAAGTATTATTATTGCGGCTAGCAGAAAACCTGTGACTCTCACCAACCTCGTGTTGACTTTCAAAATACATGTATTCTCAGGAAATCAGTGAAATTTCAGGCACACTCAGACGATTGAAAACATGGCTCGCAAGTTCTTTAATTTTTTTTTTTACTTTTGAACTGTTATGCCTAATTGTTAAGGCAAACTCGTATTATTATTTTATTACTATCTGTAAGAACCATGTATGAAAACATAAATATGTAATGAAATGTTGTTTTGTTTATTGTTGTACTTGTGCTGTATATTCAATTTATCTGTGATCCATGAACTTAGTCGCACGGCCCGGTATGTTCCGCCGCCTCGGCCGGGGGTGTGACAGATTGGTATCAGAGCTAAATTGGCTATAGAGAACTCGTATCCTCGAAAGAGGAATACAACTATAGCAACTAGCTTCTAATAAAAGTATTATTAATGATAAAACTACTTCTCGACTACTTACGGTACGGTAGTTGGGAAGTACAACACAAAGATTTATAATACTACAAACCCCACCAACCTTAATATATAAGAGTTTATATATATACTCTGACCCGCGAAGAGAATACTTAATTAAAAAATAATAATAATAATAATAATAATAATAATTCTAAGCATCCCTTCAACTAAAACTAGCAACTCAACCTTTTAGGTCAAACGCCTCAATTAAAGGTTAGTATCGTACATAAGCCATACCACAAATAAACCTAGAACGCACTCCTATGTTATTTATGGTCGGGCCGGTGCACAACCAACCTTGAGCAAGGAGTTTAACAGACTACAACGGTTGAGCGTTTTAGAGATTGAAGAGTGTTCTCCAGATTCGCTGCAGCAACCTAGTACCTTAGAATCCATATATACATTTTAAAAGAATATTAAATTTCAAAACCATTAGAAATTAAGATCTTCTTCTATCATTCGGAAATCTAGAGGATTTCTGAACCAATCACCTTTCCCCTGTCATTGGAAAATCGGTAGGATTTCAGGATTCAGTCTCACTCTATGACATGGAAATCTATGGGATTATAGGAATAAATGCAATAAAATTTTTACATGCTTGTTATAATTAAGTAGTACGAACAACTTAAGTGCGTCTTTTCTAAACGTTTAGGACAATGCCTCGACGAAAAGAACCACGAGTTCGTCCGCCACCGACTCCCCGAACTAACAGGAGAAGTGCTCCAGAGATAATTCAAACAACAGAAGAAACTCTAGACCCTGAAGAAGCCCCAAGTGCTACAAATGACCACCAAAATTTCCAGATGGATCCCACTATGATGCAAAGCATGCTTGCACAAGGGATTGCTACGGCCTTGGCGACTTATGAGGCTGCTCGAAACGGGAATACTGAAAATAGTGGAAGTGGTACTCCTGTAGATGCCCAAAGAAATCCCAAACACTGCTCATACAAAGAATTCATGGGTTGTAAGCCTCGATCCTTCTACGGAACTGAAGGAGCTGTTGGCCTATCCCGACGGATAGAAAAGATTGAAGTTGTCTTCCACATCAGCTCTTGCCCGGATGACTGCAGGGTTAAGTACGCTACCTGCACACTCATGGATGCTGCCTTAACTTGGTGGAACAACCATGCCAAGACCGTGGGAATTCCGGAAGCCTATGCCATGGGATGGGAACAGCTGAAACTAATGATGACTAAAGTGTATTGCCCACGGCAGGAGATTCAGGCATTAGAACAAGAACTCTAGAACCTAACCATGCAAGGATCAGAGGTAGCTGCTTATACCTCCCGATTCGAAGACCTTGCAACTCTTTGTCCTGGAATGGTGCCTTCAGAAGACAAGAAGACGGAGAGATACATTTAGGGATTAGCATCGCCAGTCCAAGGTCTGGTTACTGCATCCAGACCCTCAACTTTTGACAGTGCCAAGCAACTGGCTTATGAGTTGACTGAACAATGTATCCGACGAGGCACCATGGCCCCCGCAAAAGAAAAGAACCAAACTGGGAATTCTAAGAGAAGGTTCCAGGGGGAGCCAAAAGGGAACTTCAAACACCGTAAGCGAAACCCAGAGCCTGTAAAGGTGTATGCTGCAATCACAACCACTCCCACTCTAGTAAAGCCCTACGCTGGAACTCTACCTCGCTGCCCTAAGTGAAATTATCATCATGTTGGAGACTGCATGATCTGTAGCAACTGCAAAATTAAGCGGTCATACCGCCAAATTTTGCAAAAAGAACCCAAGCAACACAGCCTCAACTACTACCGCAAGAGAAAGTCGAACCTGCTTCGAGTGCAACCAACCGGGACATTTTAGGAAAGATTGTCCTAAGCTGAAGAGACAGGGTGGTCAAGGAAGGGCGTTTGTGATAGGTGCGGGAGACGCACACCAGGAACCAACTGTGGTTACTGGTACGTTTCCTATCGACAATATTTATGCCTCTGTATTATTTGACACTGGTGCTGATAAGAGTTTTATTTCACACAAATTTAGAAAAATGATTAATCATGAATCATGCAAACTCAATAATGCTTACACGGTAGAAGTAGCCAATGGTCAAATATAAAGAACCTTAGAAATACTCACCAACTGCCTTCTTACCCTGAATAATCACGTGTTCCCTGTCGACTTAATGCCCATAACCATTGGAAGTTTCGATGTAATCATCGGAATGGATTGGTTATCAGCCCATCGAGCGGAGATTCTATGTTACGAAAAAGCTGTACGATTACCCTTACCAAACGATGAAGTCCTTGTGATTTATGGAGACAAGGCAGGGAAGAACCTACGAGTCATTACTTGCATGAAGGCAAGGAAGTATTTGCAGAAGAGATGCTAAGCTTTCTTGGCCCACGTGGTGGATACGCAAGGCAAGGGTAAGGAAATCAAAGACATACCACAAGTGTGTGACTACCCAGACGTATTTCCAGAAGACCTACCTGGAGTACCTCCTATCAGACAGGTTGAATTCCGAATCGACCTTATCCCGGGTGCAGCACCAGTGGCACGGTCTCCTTATCGTCTGGCTCCCTCGGAAATGCAAGAATTATCCAGTCAACTTCAAGAACTTCTCGACAAAGGCTTTATCCGGCCAAGCTTCTCTCCATGGGGAGCCCTGGTATTGTTTGTCAAAAAGAAGGATGGTTCGTTTAGGATGTGCATCGACTATCAAGAGTTGAACAAGCTCACTATCAAAAACCGGTATCCACTCCCAAGGATCGATGACCTGTTCGACCAACTACAAGGATCCTGTTACTACTCAAAGATCGACCTACGACCCGACTATCATCAACTTAGAGTTCAAGAAGTAGATATTCCAAAGACGGCATTCCGAACTAGATACGGTCACTATGAGTTTCTAGTGATGCCATTTGGACTGACCAACGCATCTGCTGTATTCATGGACCTTATGAATCGGGTGTCTAAACCCTACTTGGACAAATTCGTGATTGTCTTCATCGATGACATATTAATATACTCACGAACCAAGGAAGAACATGGCCAGCACTTGCGTTTAATTCTAGAACTGCTAAGAAAAGAAAAACTTTATGCGAAGTTTTCTAAGTGTGAGTTTTGGATTAACGAAGTTCATTTCCTCGGTCATGTGGTCAGCAGTAAAGGGATTCATGTCGATCCCGCAAAGATTGAAGCTGTCAAGAATTGGAAAGCACCAACAACACCAACCGAAGTACGCCAGTTCTTAGGGCTTGCAGGCTATTATTGGAGATTTATCGAGAACTTTTCCAAAATAGCCAAGCCTCTCACCGCACTAACCCAGAAAGACAAAAAGTTCAACTGGGGAGACAGTCAAGAGTCCGCCTTCCGAAAATTGAAACAATGCTTGTCATGAGTCTTTAAAAGCCAAAAAGTAATTTTATAAAAAAATCTATGCTTTTAAAGAAGACGTGTTTGATATAATACTTCATGAAAGTTTAATCAAAATATTTAAAACTTACCCTAAACTGGACAAATCTTTTCAAAACAAATCCAACTACAAAATTAAATGAATAATGTTTATACGTATATTTTAGACATTTTAAATTTGATTTCAAGTTTAAATTAATTTTGGTTTATTTAAATACTTGCGGAAAAATAATAAATTAAATTTTAAAATTTATTTAAAATAATTATTTCAATAAGTTTTAAATTAGCAAAACTTAGGGAACTATTAAAGAAATTGTTATAATACCTAATCACGTCCAAATATTAATATATATCAAAATTTCTAGGAAATCGAACTAATCCCGGAGATCACGACCTCACGGCAATACATTCTGTTCTTTAGAACTACTCGTTTACCACTCGATAAGGTGAGAGTTACGGCCCTTTTCAATATTTTATTTATTCTTAGGGGAGAATACATGTGCTAAATAGTATTTATTATGCAAATACATAAGTCTTATATGATACGCATGCTACAATTTTAAAAGTTATAAAGACTTCCATATCTGAATATTATCATGCATAAGGCTTTACACACTTGTACAAGATCATTATGTTAAAATACATATCTCTATAAAAGCGAGAAATTTATACCTTTATAAATGAGACAACCATACTCGGCTTTTACGAATGCTATACTACGAAATTGATTATGCTTGACACTTAATCTTAATTAAGTTAGGGCTGAGAGTTATTCACAACTTGTCGTTAATGGTTTTTGAGTGAGACGTTACTATTCATTAGCTGAGTTTAATTACTTAGCCTGCCCCACACTGCTATAGTTGTTAATCTTCGGAGCGAGGTACATATATATAGATCTATATGGGGTCGACAACCCCACCTGCGGTTGCTAGCTACAACCATCGACTGATCAATCGAAGCAGGTGATATGTGTCTACGATCGTTACTACGACGCCCAATGAAGCGTCGTAGGGAGGGGTACTTTTCGTCTATAGCTCGATTATAGAACTCACTAAAAACATTAACACGAATCTCTCTCACTTTTTCACTACAACCATAGGTTTGGTTGCTTTCAGAACTATTTTTAAGTATAGTGGTTACTTATACAATAGATATGTTTAAACTTTCATGAAGTATTATATCAAACACGTCTTCTTTAAAAGCATAGATTTATTTATAAAATTACTTTTTGGCTTTTAAAGACTCATGACAAGCATTGTTTCAACTATTGTTATACAAAAAAAATATACTTTTGGACTTTTGAAAGTATTATTACTGCGGCTAGCAGAAAACCTGTGACTCTCACCAACCTCGTGTTGACTTTCAAAATACATGTATTCTCAGGAAATCAGTGAAATTTCAGGCACACTCAGACGATGGAAAACATGGCTCGCAAGTTCTTTAATTTTTTTTTTTACTTTTGAACTGTTATGCCTAACTGTTAAGGCAAACTCGTATTATTATTTTATTACTATCTGTAAGAACCATGTATGAAAACATAAATATGTAATGAAATGCTGTTTTGTTTATTGTTGTACTTGTGTTGTATATTCAATTTATCTGTGATCCATGAACTTAGTCGCACGGCCCGGTATGTTCCACCGCCTCGGCCGGGGGTGTGACAGCTTCTAGGGTTGTTGTGTTAACAAATGTTTAAACTTATTGCTCACAAAACTTTGCTCTGATCCAGTGTCAAATAGGATGCATGCATAAGTGTAGTTTAGGGGAAACGTATCGGTAACAACAGCGGGATCCTGAATCGCCTCCCCCTGACCCATGGTCAGCACCCTTCCAGTTCCTCCATTTCCGAGATTGTTGTTGTTAGGGAAATTTCGACGGATATGCCCAGTCCTTCCACACCCATAGCAGGTGTGGCTAGGTCCTGCATTGTTGCCGCTGGTGTTGGTGTTGTTGTTGTTGCGGTTGTTGTTGTTGTTGTTGTTGCTTCCCTGTTGTTGATTCTGAGGAGGGTAAGTCCTGCAGTACCTTGCCGTGTGCCCCTTCCAATTGCAACTGGTGCACTGCATCTCCCTGCATTCTCCATTGTGATGGAGACCGCGCCTGTTGCACTTGGGAAGATTAACGGAATAAGGTCTAGGAGCACTTGGAGCAGCTGAGGCTGGAGCATGTGGTGTGGGCGGAACTTGCGTAGTTGCAGCATTAACCGCCACTGTTTGCTACTTCTTGGAAGATTCGGAGCCTTAACGCCCCTTTCTCTTGTTGTTCTTCCCCTTCTTGCTATCATTTTCCTTTTTAGCTTCAGTCTCTGCTGGCTTCTCACCCTTCTTGTTGTTGTGGTCATACAGCTTCTTGGCCAATCTCTTAGCACTGTCGAAAGTTTCGGGATTTGCAGCTATCACGTTTCCTTGGATCGGGGAGGTTAGTCCCCAGATGAATCGCTCGATCTTCTTACCCTCTGAGGTAATCATACCAGGGCATAACAGAGACAGCTCGCTAAACCTTGATACGTAGTCATCTATATCAGCATTTCGGACTGTTAGATTCCACAGCTCTTGTTCCATTTTCTGAATTTCACCACGAGGTCAGTATTCGGCCATCAACATTTCTTTCATTTCTGCCCATGGCATGGAATTGGCTACGAGGAGTTTCATGGCTTCCACGTGTCCGTTCCACCAAGTGAGCGCTTGGTCAACAAAAGTGCATGCGGCAAACTTCACCTTCATCTCTTCAGGGCAATCGCATATCTCGAATACCAATTCCACCTTCTCGATCCATCGTTTCAGGGTGATCATTCCTCCAGTGTCGTTAAAGGTTCGTGGTTTGGTGTTCATGAAGTCTTTGTAGGAACACGTTTTGGTGGGTCCTTGATTCATTCCGTTGTTCGAACTTCCGGCCCCTTGTCCGTTGACTCCTCCATTGTTCCCATGGTGAATTTGTGCCATTGCTGCGGTGACCGCAGCAGATACAGCTGCCTGGAATGCAGTTGATTCAACTTCGGGTGGGGTTGGTCCAGGGTTTCCGCGAGTGGGTCGTCGAGGCATCTTTCTGCCAAGGAACAGAAAGATGTTGAGTATATGTGCTTCTTGTGAGAGCGTGATCCTATGAGCTAAGTGTGTGGTACTAACTTAGGTACTTTCAGAATTTGGCACACAATCATGGATTTGTACACATAGCAGATTACAACATCAAAGTAAAACACACAAAAGTTTACTAATATTATTCACATTTGATACATGAAAATTTTGCTCGAAAGAGCATACATAAGTTATATTAGTTCGACAGCATAACGGCTCTGTGAGTAGTGTAGTCACTTAAACATAGAGTCGGGGTACGTAGCATAGATCCTAATGTCCTAGTAAGATAAGTCCATCCCTAATCGCGGTGAGCTATGCCCGGGGGTGGTGCTGAGGAAGTGGATGCTCCCTGAAGACGAGCCACCTGTCGTTATGTGTCCTGGAGTCGAGACTCCCCCTCACCTGCCTCATATGGAACTCTCAAAGAACCTCTCGTGTCTCCTGCTCTGCACGCTCGACCCTAGTCCACATCTGGCGTACCTGGTCGGCGGTGCTCTGAGTGAGGTCGCCGGTGTTCCGTAACCGTCTCACCATGACCGGAAGGGCTCGATTGGCCGATCCTCCATCCCTCAGATCAAATAACTCGCGTGACATGCCGAACGGGGTTCGCTGTCCCTGCTGTCTGCTCCACCTCCAAAGATCAATACCCCAGGGGGGTGTAGGACCAATGGGGCCCACCCGGTAAGCAGGCACCCTAATCAGGTAAGGGGGGTTGATGACTTCGGACTCCGCGTCCGAATCACCCCCTTCACTGTCGCTGGGTTCCTCCTCAAAGCTTCCTTCATCTTCTTCCTCCTCCTGTTCTTCTTCTGGTTCGGCAGGCTCGCCCTCAGCTTCTGCCTCCGGTTCCCCGTTAGATTCCTCCTCGGGGTCTTCCTCAGGCTCTTCTTCAGGCTCTTCGTCTAACCATCCATTATTTCCCTGGTTAGGGAAGTAAGGATCTCCGGGGTGATGGAAACTAGCCATGCTGTCTGCGAGAGTGTGTAAATATGCTAACATTATTCCTAAGACGCTACAACTATTGTATAGACTAAACGGATATTCTCTTCTTTGTGATAAAGGGGTATGTTTTTAGGTTCCCTAGCTATCACGATCTTCCCAGGACGTGTAATAGTTATACCTTGGAGGGAATGTAGTTGATCAGGCTACATCCACTCCTTGATATGACTAAAACAGTTCTGGATTAACCAAGATACTAGCATTATCATGTTTGGTTCGGTATTATGTTCTTGTTCCTAATATAAGCAAGGGTGTTTTTATTGTTATGTTTTAATTGTTTTGTTCAGAGTTGTGTTAGTCCCTCTTTTGGTTTACAGTTGCATATCAATGTGTGGTTAGATATGCTAGTTCACTATAAACAGAGCTCTGATACCAACCTGTCACACCCCCGAACCAGATGGCGGAAACGTCCGAGGGCTCTTGTGAATTAATTGAATACCATCACAATGATTATACGTGAATCATAACATCATTCATCACCATGCATTGAAATATTACAACTGATATTGTTTACATTTGATACATTGTTTTAAACATTACAATTCCATAACGTAATCTGTTTACCTGTTACCTGAGAATACAAGTTATTTTGAAAACGGTCAACATATGAAATGTTGGTGAGTTCATAAGTAATGTTATGGAAAATGATTTTTGTGAAGTTTGAAAACCCAGAAAATCCGATATTTTCTGAAAAGAGTATTGTTTATAAAAAGTGTGAAGATCCGTAAATATGCTTGTCGATTTTGAAAACATGAATAATTGTTGAACTTTGTATACATCACATAGGTAAAAGTGTTGAACTCCCGGGGAAAACCCGATGTTTTCCCCATACATAAAATTTTGTGTCTTAATTATTGTTTTACCGATACGACGATTGTTTTTGATTACCCAGGTGACATTGGATTAATTATGGGTTGTGAGTTGTTATAATCACGCATTAATGAAAATGACTAGTTTATAACTACCAATTACAAACGATCCTTTAGGCGTCGTCCGTACCACTCACTTAATCCAACCACCCTGACTTCTCTTGATTTACGCCACGAATCTCTCTACTCGATTTCTCATAGCCCCACAACCGAGGAGAAATGAGGGTATGAAGCCCTCTTTATTTCCATAAGTTGTTCAAGGCTATCGGGAATGCGAAAAGCACTTGGCCCGACTCGCATTTGACTTCACGACTTCGCTAGCAGTACCAATGGGCCCTTGGGGCCCAACAGCACATTAGAGCTATTGAAAGTCCTTTTACATGGAATTAGGTCATAGAAGGCCCAATAACATGTAAGCGCGTTCCCTTCGGGCCCAAAGATCATGTTATTGGGCTAGCAAGGCCCAACAAACACGATTTGAAACTTTCAAGCCCAAAGATTGAATATTGACTCCTCGTAGATCTCGCGTGTTTATTGAAGTACTATTGTTTATTAATTTTTGTCTTGTTATTGATTCGAGACCGAATCAATTCGTTTGGTAACGATATTGGTGTTGAAAGTGTATTTGTTGTTACGTTTCGCCGGTAGTCGTGGATCCCGTATTTTGTCTTAAGGGATTTATTTGTTTAAAAGTAAGATTTTACCTTTTCATGACCCTTCTTGGATAAAATTTACACTTTTAGTCCTTTATATAAAAGAATTTTCAGTTTAGTCCTTAAACCATTTTTCTTGACACTTTAGTACCATAACTTATTGAAAAAGACATTTTCAGCCCAAAATTACTTTGTAAATAGCTTAAGTCCTTCAAAATGAAGTTTTCTCGGTTGGAACCCCCATTTTCGCAACTTTTAAAGTTTTGGCCCAAAATGGAAAAGTTTTGCATTTTTGATCCCTTTTGAATTTGAAAAACATTTTTGACCTTTGAAATGGTTTTAATACACTTGAAACCCCCTTTTTTACAGAAAGTGGCATTTCCAGCCCCTCAAATTGAAAAATCTCGCAATTTGAAGCTTATTGGGCCGAAAAGCCCATTTTAGCCCATTAGGTTCAAAATTTCCGTTTTAAGCCCCTCAAAAATGTTGATATTCAGAAATATTGTTATAGAAACTGTTTGGACCCTTTTTAACCTCGAGAAATTATAATTTGTCATTTTGGGCCCTTAGTTTTGTATTTTTGACAATTTAAGCCCAAAAATGGGTTTTATGTGCAAATATGATCATCCTAACCAAATGAACTATTTTCTTGACTTGATTAGTGTAAAATGGTTTAAGTTATGTTTATTTCATTCCTCATGTTATAGATCTCGGTTTTTAGATGCTTTTTGAATAACATATTCATCACAACACATGATATTACACACAAACATGCATCAAATCACACATAGCATACATTTACTCATAGATCTACACATTTGCTTGTATTCTCCCTCATAAAAACTCATAAAAAACCGAAAGAAAGGGGGTATGAAACTCACCTTGGGTGTGGTTTCGGTTTTTGGAAGGAAAGATGAGAAAAATTCGGCCCTAGCAACCTTTCTTGGAAGATCTCGAACTTGGATGCTTCTAAGGTGCTAAATCATAAGTTTGAATGAATTAAGAGATGATTCTTGAATGGAATGAAATAGCTAGCTTATGGATCTAAGCAACATCTTACCTTAGATGATGATTTTTATGTAAGAATCCCTTGAACACCTCTTAGATCTCGAAAATATGGAAAGGGAATGAGAGAGTTTCTTGAGAGAATTTTGAGTGAAATGTGTGTGTGTGTGTGTGCTTGGATTCGGCCAAGAGCAAGAGAGAGAGGAGAGAAGAGTGATTTTGAAGTGAGTTGCATGAAAACATGAGATGGCATGGATGTTTGAAGTGTAATAACCTAGATATCTTCCATACAAAGATGAGGTGTCATGCAAGAAGTCAACTTCTTCTTCTCCTTTTGGGCTTGGGCCGAGAATTAGAGAGGAAAAAGAAAAGAATTTGGGCCTTGTGTGCCTAAGCCTTTTTCATGGTTATGTTAAGTGATGTTTGGTCCAAATAATTATAAATATGATTCTTATGACCTACTAGGGCTAAATTAGGTTAATTATGGCCCAATATGGTTCATTTATTTAATTTATTTCATTCTAGGCCCAATATGGTCCAAAATATTGAAATAAATGGAAGTGGGTCCAATTAGAGCCCATTTAAGAGTTCTAATCCCAAGATGGTCAAATTGGAAGCTTATTGGTCCATTGGGCCCAATAAGGAAGTCCTAGTCGAAAATGGACTTAAACAAGAACTTCTAGGGTTTCCAATTGCTTATTGACTACTTGAAATGCTTGTATGAGGTGTTTGATTGAAATTTTGTTGTCATAGAGCATGCATCATACATGCTCTCATCTCTTTGATTCATAATTTGGCTTAAGTGTTGCAGTTACAAGGCACAAAAATTTCTAGTTGTGACATATGGACCTCCAGCCATACACATGTGTACAGCCGCACACCCTGTGTACGGCCGTACATACGTGTACGGCCGTACATACGTGTACGGTCGTACACACAAACCACAAACACATACAATATTACATAAAAATATATTTTCCTAGAAAAGCAAAGTATAAACCATATTTTTTTACCCAACAATCTCCCCCTTGGTTTATAGCTTTCTTTTCTAAATGACCCAACAAGCTCCCCCTAAAAAATAGCTGGCTTTTCTTGTAAATCTTCAATGGGAGCTTTGGCATCAACTTTAATCTTTGATTTCTTCATAGCTTCAAGATGAACTTGATGAATCTTCATGAATGACTTCATCTCGAGCGGTTGGACTTTTCTTCAAGATTTGACTCTGAACGCACATTGGGTGAGGAGGCTTGATGAAAAGATTCTTGAAAGATGGCACTTTCAGCTTGAGAATCTTCAGAGAGAACAACGGAGAGAAATAATCTTCTGGATCACTTCAGCAGGTTCATAGATAGCAGCAAATTAATTGAGGAGGCTTCAATGCAATCTGTCACATAATCTTCAATTTCAGCTTCACCTTGCTTCTGGGGTTGACAAATTAAATGTTGAAAGAATAATCTTCATTTATTGTTCCTTCAAATGACAATTCTTCGATGCTCACGGATGAAGCCTTGGCTCAGAAGATCTTCAATACAGTCTCCACGAGTCTCATCGACGCCTGAAATCACTTTTCAAGACAAAACAAAACTAAAAGAAAAATTAGCACACAAAAAAATATTTTTGGATTTTTGATATTTTCTGGAAAAATAAAAACAGAAACAAAAATATTTTTGGATTTTCTTAACAAGAAATAACACTATTTTTGGATTTTTTATTTTCTGATTTTTGTTTGATTTTTGAATTATTTTTAATTCTCCCCCTAAAATTTGTGCATAAAGGAAAACTATGAACAAATCTAACAAAAATAAAATGATATCTAACTTTAAGAATGATTTGGGATCAAATTTTTTAGACAACCTTTATCCGCTTGTCGGTACCTTCCATCTTCACGTCTTTGTCTGATCGATCGTCGGTATTGTTGTCCACTTAAACACGAAAAATTGTGACAAAATTAGGACACACTATAAGTGACAAGACAATGTGATCCTGAGTTCCTAGATATTATATATGATCCTAAGTTACTAGATACTATATCTTAAGCACCATTCAGCTGACGACGACCAGGGATATTGTTGTCCACCTAAATTAAGCTGCGAGATCTATAGACAATCTTTGAGTGTTCAATGTTAATTATAATGGAACATGTTTCCCGCTTCCAGATATGCCCCGCTAATCAAGGACTTCCAGAGTACTCCTTACATCGGATGAGCAGACCATCATTAGGGGAGAAGATAGATTCAGAGTATTATCACTTATAGTGCATATGTTGTGTACCAGGTCGGATTGTTAGTCACGCAAAGGAGACAGCATATGGCTAACAGATAAGAGGAATTTCATATATATATATATATATATATATATATATATATATATATATATGTATGTATAACATGCAGAGAAATAGAATTGCATATGTTACAGTCCAGGTCGGATCTCTTCCAATCACGCAGAGGAGGTAACATATGACTAACAGACAGAAAGGAAGAAAATGATTTTCTACAAACCTAATTTATCGGAATTTACCAGTTTTCCCATCAATACCAGAATTAAGGACAGAATCCGCACATGGAGGAAAAATTAAACCACGGTTCCAGATACGGGTTCATTGAATGTGATGAGTAGATTCCCACATATATCTCCCTGCTCAACCTATTCAAGCGTCGTACTGTCAGGTTAAACGGATCTAACTAGGTCAAGATTTGTCAAGTCTATAGATTCCTTAAGTTCATCTGCACCTAGTCAAGTCTGTTAAATTCTTCGTGCCTACCGACGCATCAAACCAGAGCATAGACCCTTCAACTTTGAGTACGTTACGCAGACTCAGATTGCCCGTTATCACTCACTTCCCAAAACATATTATATTTTTTTCTTTTTTTTTTTAAATTTTCTAATTTTTGTTTTATTTTTATTTCTCCCCCTAAATTTGTGCATAGGAGAGAAATGAAAGTAAATGCGCAAATTTAAACTATCCTAAAACAAACCGCAAACACATATAATATTACATAAAAATATATTTTCCTAGAAAAGCAAAGTATAAACCATACTTGCCTAACAGCTACACTGGGCGTAGCGGGTCCAAACTCAAAACCCTAATTTAGACTTGATCCCTATATAAGGAAGGCTATGGCCTTAATCTCAGCCACCATTTCGCAGAGAGAAACCCTAAGAGAGCATCTTCATCGTTCCATAATGATGTATGAGTGTTTTGAGCTAGAAAGAGCCTTTCTATGATGGAGAAGAAGAAGAGAAGGTCTTTATGGAGCCTAGAAGATGGAGTACAAGTTTGGATCTGTGTTCTTCAGATGGTGGAGCTTCTTCTAGAGGTAAAAAGCTCAGAGCTTTGCTTATCATGTTTGTGTTGTGCTTTATGGACCAACTTTTAGGGTTTTTGGTCCCAAGATGGAGGCTTTATAAGCAAATGGCCTCCATAAGCTAGAATCAGCCTTATATCAGTGTATTATGAGTTGTAAGTTCGTAAAAATTCAGTCTTGGTTGTTAATATTAAGACAAGCTTGAGTTAAGGACTTAATGAGGAAAGAGGTTAAGAGTTTGGAGAGGTTGGTGGTCTTTATAGCCATGCAAAGACTTAAAGGTTCCGACTTTATGGCTTAAGAGGCAGAAGACAGCCTAGATTTGTGATATGAGCCCATGTCTTAACCTATTCAGACCAAAAATAGAGAAAGAATAAGTCTGGGACTTACGCTGGGTGTAAGTCTCATAACGTGCGGCACAGTACGTTGAGGTCCCGATCAGTTCCAGGTGCGCTTGAGTATGCTGAGCGTACCAAGGAGGTACGCCCCGCATAATTCCTTCTGTGGGCTTTTGAGTTATGTTTTGGGCCTCGAGTGTTGGGCCTAGAGTTTGAGCTTCATGCAATAGAGTCTTGGACCAGAGAAGTTTATATATGTGCTTTGGGGCCCTTGAGTTGGGCTTGCCTTTTTATTCGGGTTTTGGGCCGTGTGAGGGCCCATTTATTGTTGGGCCTTGGTGGGCCCAATGGGTTTAGGGCATTAATGGGCTGGTAGATGGCTGTCTTTAGACCCAAATAAGTGAGAGGTTAGACTTAGCTCCTAATTGAGATAATTGTGGGTTTGGCATAGAGTTAGAGGCCGGTGCGTGGCAGCAGTGTTTATAGGAGCAATTCTTCGTCTGAGGTGAGTCTTCTCACTATACTGTACCTGGAAGGGTACCAATGTGTGACTGGAAGGTCTTATATGCTATGAGATATATGTGATATGCATGTGTATGTATGCTATGTATGATAAGGACCGGAAGGTCAAGATGATATGGACCGGAAGGTCAAGATGACATGGACCGGAAGGTCAGGAGGTTACGGACCGGAAGGTCGATGCGGGTAGGAACGGAAGGTCTACTGGGATTCGGGACAGAAGTCCCCTGAGACACATGGACCAGAAGTTTCCATAGTGTGCCTAATGGAGATCTATTTGAGAACAAGGGCCCTTCGATTGGTTGCAGTTATGTGTTGTATTTTGGTCGTTTTGTGGCATCTTGTGATCTTCTGGTGGTTGTTTTTTGTTGTTCACATGTCATCCACTTTATTGTGCCTTCAAATTACATTGTACATGGTTTGGTTGTTAATGTTCTTGATTATTAATTTAGTATGCTAATTGTTGTTTATTATTTGTATAAATGAGCCATGTTGTCTATCAATTATAGATATAATTATTGGAATTGTGGTAGTGCTTGAGATAGATTTACAATATCATTTGATTAGTAACATGAATATTGATATATACTAATACATGGGAGTTCAAATGATAGGTTGTCCATTTATGTAAGAGATATGTTTACTTGAAGCCGCCTGAACGGAACAATATTGATTGGTATTAATAGTATTAAACAACCATTAGCTATGATATCTCTCTTTTGTTTGAATTGATATAGTTTTTTTATTCTTTGTTTATTTACATGATAATTTTAGGGAACCATATCTCTACTACCATTAAGAAGGATCTTCAGAAGTTTGAAGGATTATTGAAGGAGGGAAATGATTATTCTTTTTAGAATTTCATTGTTAATAATAAGCTTGCTCATTCAAAAATGGTAGATCATAGGCTTAAAATAAATTTTTCCAAGAACATGTATGTTAAGGTTATGGCATATGGATTCCCACATGGTTTGGGTTCATTTGGTTTTCGGAAAGTTTGGAGACATTATTTTTAGAATACGTTGGGGAGGAGTTTGCAATTGGTAAGTTTGCATTGTTTTCAAATACATGCTAACTCTTATCCTTTAGTAACAGGGTATACTAATTTGGTGTTGAAAGTGAAGGATGGTCGGTCAGTGTCATTTCAATTCCAATATCTTAGGTAAGGCCCAATCAGGTAGACTATTGTATGTAATGATGTTGGAATAAATCTTAAGACGCATGCTAATACTAATGGTTGTTTGTTGTCAAGTAAGCGTTTTATTCGGTGTACTTTTTGGGCTGAGCATGCGGACGAATTTTCATCTAGGATTGGTAATATTGTTCCTCTTGAATGTGTGGTGGTGAACATTTAACTTATTAGAACTCGACAATGGAAAGGTAAGTTTTCTATATCTAACATTTAATAACTTTGTTGAAATATTGAAGTATTAACTTTCAAGTTTGTATAAGTTGGTCATGGTATGTATTGTTGGATTAGTGTCTAAGTCCATACCTATATTTGGTATGTACTTGACCCGGTTGTTGCATGGTCCTTTTCGGTTGCCTTCACAAAAGCAACTTGACATGATGATTTGTGGAGAGAGAGGATATTATGGTTTATTAATATATTATATGAATAATATATTAAAAGATAAATCATATAGTCTAATTAATATTGGTCAAGAATTAATTAAGAATTAATTTTGTGGCTAAAAGCGATTAATTAAATAAAGGGGACTAGAATTGCCAATTATAAGATAATTGAATTTGGGCTGTGGATCTCATGGATTAAGGGAGTGGACGATTTCAAGGTGGAAGCCCACTTGGAAATCGTCCAAGGGCCTTATTCCAAAAGGTTCTTGGAGCTGCTTAGGGCCTAAGCTATCCAATTAGGGTTTTAACTGAAACCCTAGAAGCTTAGCTATTTAAGGACCCCTAGGGCTTTATATTTTGGCTACCCTAGAAACCCTAGAGTTCCTAAGAGCCGAAATTTTATCTCCATTCCCTCTCTTCTTGATCATCTTCTTTCCTTGGTGTTTGTAAGCCATTAGAGGTATTACACTTGTGATACTAAGCTCTTGAAGATTAAACATTCTTACTACTATCAAAAGGTAATCATCTAAACTTGTATTAGTTGTGGATCTCGATTTTATAGTATGCTAGTTTAGGGTTTACAAGCTTTGGATAAATTTGCATGTACAATAGAGAAACCTAGATCCAAAGCTTTAGGATTTCGCATGTGCACATTGGAATGTTCTTTTACTCAAAACCCATCAGTGGTATCAGAGAATTGCTTGGTTTCTATTGTATTTGATGGATTGTATGTTCGTCCATTGCTTAAAATTAATTTTTCTGCCTTATGCCTGCCAGACTCGTCGAGTCTCAAAGTGAACTCGGCGAGTTCTATAAGGGACTCAGCGAGTCGGGCTGTCAGACAGATGGATTTTCGGGATTTTGACTTATTTTGACTTGGGATAATTACCATAAATGTTTTTAATTAATAAAATCTGAATTGTATTGATTCCTTGTGATTATCTTAGTCAAAATAAAAGATATTTATCATTTAATTAGATAATTATTGTCTTATTTGATAAACCTTAATTATTTGAATCATTTAGTCAATTATCTTGCATGCAATTAGATTAGATTAAAATTAGATAATCACCAATTAATTGTTTAATTATACTATTTGAATTTTGACCTAGATAGTTTTGAAATCTTTCAAAACTTTCCCTCAAGTTTTGAAATTTAAATTTTTGATTAAAAGTTTAATTTTGAAATAATTAAATTCCAAACCCTAGAATTTTAAAAGTTTAAAATTCAACCTTATACTATTATAATACTATAAGAATAACTAGTATATATGTATAAGATAAATGCTAGTCTTACCATTAGTAGGCCCCATTCACGAAGTCGATCTATAATGGGGGTATAAGGTTGTTGCCTATAAAATGGCAGTTTAATGGGTATCCACTCTCACCCACCGCTTACTTGATTGTCGGGGGGTCGTTAGCCGAACGGGTAGGATAGGGCAACTAATTCCTCATTAAAAGTATAATAATTAAAAAAGTAACTAAAAGTTTTTATTAAATTCTCAATCTTAGTTACTTTAGGATAATGTGAATTTGATGTTATTCCATGAAATTACACTTTGTACCATTGCCAAGACATTAGTGGAGCGTGTGTGGTTAACCGACACACTAATTTGGCTCCAGCAAAGGTGGCAAAGGGTGACTCGATGTTTGTCATAGATCAATGGAGCGTGTGTGGCTAACCGGCACATTGATTAGCTGATTGTAACATTGAGGGCACTGAGTACATTTGCATGGTTATTCACACCTTGTTTGTGATCCTCGGTATCCCAGTCATAAACTTGAATGGCATATCGAGACTTAAACATGAACCTCAAAAGATCTAGGAGTTTTCAATACATTTAAACATAATCTTTTCATTTTTTCATGGTGGAAGTTAGTGAATCGTCATTCACTTACCTTCAAAATATTTGTTGTTTAGATTATGGCATCCCTTTTCTAAATTGCAAATAATGTTGTTGGATCCTAGCCCTAATTTCTCATTTGGGTGTTTAATTGGGGATTCTTATCGAATCAAACTTTGTCTCTCTTCCTTTTTAGATGTCGAACTCAAACAACAACACTTCAAACTCAACCTCTTCCGGCTCATTCTCACTCATGAACTTGTATGGGAGGGTGATCTTCGATGGGACCAACTTTAATGATTCGATTTGCAACATCTGAATGGTTACCTGCTATGAGGATAAGGAGTATGCCCTTGACAAGGAGCTTCAGGAGGTGAACGTTAACACTGCTACTCTTGAGGAGATCGCTGCGTTCGAGGCACACGAGCGAGATGCTATGAAAGTCCATTGCATCATGCTCGCGATGATGAATGCAGAACTCCAAAAGTCCTACGAGGACTACTATCCATATAAGATGCACCAGGATTTGCTGGACAGGTACCACCAAAGTGCCAGGAAGGATAGGTACGAGATCATCACTTCGATGATCATGACCAAGATGAGGGACAGAGAGTCTGTCACTGCTCATCTGCAGAAGATGCAGCGATATGTCGACCGCCTGTTGAAGTTAAATGTTAACTTCGATGAAGTGTTGGCAATTGATATCATTCTTCACTCACTGCCACCCTGCTTCAACTAGTTTCACATGACCTACCACGTGAACAATGAGGAGGTCAGCTTGAGCAAGCTTCAAGGCTTGTTGAGGACTGCTGAGAGCAAGCTCAAGGATAAATCTGTTGCATCAACTCCCGCTACAGCTGCCCCCGTCTTGGCTATTGGGCAAAGGAAGGGTGAGAAGAGGAAGGCTCCTTCTAAGAGCCACCGTAAGGGAAAGTCCCATGATGACACAGAGTGCTTTCACTGCCATGACAAAGGAAATTGGAAATGAAGTTGCCTGAAATATCTGCAAGATATCAAGGATGGGAAGATCAAGCCATCCTTCGCAGGTATTTATACTATTCAATCTAATAACTCATTGCATGTTATTTCTTGAGTTCTTGATACAAGATGTGGTTTTTACATTTGTTCTGATTTGTAGGGCCTAAGAAGAAATAGGGATGTGGAGCATTGGAAGATAAAATTGATCATGGGGAACAGAAGATCGTCGCTTGTCACTAGGGATGGCAAAAAATCCCGAACCCGATGGGGAAACCCGAAACCCGATCATTTCGGGTTGGGTAACGGGTCGTTATCGGGTTTTTTATCGGGTTCGGGGCAGGGAGTGGGTTATCCTCGCCCCGACCCGCCCCGCCCCGATTATATATATATATATATATATATATATATATATATATATATATATATATATATATATATATATATATATATATATATATATATATATATATATATATATATATATATATAATGCTCAAAATTTTTTGCTGTTAATTGTATGCGTTCAAATATAAAATACTTATTGTGGACAAATTTTTTAGTTATTAACAATCTGGTGTTAATGATCATTTTTATGTGTTTTGACGTATTAAACAAAACTTAAATCAAATAATTTTTAAGATAACGTCCAGTTTATTTTATTAAAGTGATGCATCATGTTTTTAATTTAAAAGAGTTGCTAGAACATGTATATTTTATAAGACATTGGGGTACCCTAAAAGAGAATAAAGATTTCGTTATCAATTGTTGTAAACCCGATAAGATACCCGAAACCCGATGGGGAAACCCGAAACCCAATGGGGCGCCCCGATAAGATACCCGAAAGTTATCGGGGCGGGTTTGGGAATCCATGCCCCGCCCCGAACCCGCCCCATTGCCATTCCTACTTGTCACCAAGATAGGAGTTTACTCTTTAGTACTTAGTAGTGGATTAGGACTAGAGTTGAATAATTGTTGCTATTGGCTAGAAGTGGCAAGCAACATAATTTCTTTTCATGGTTTGTATAGATAAGGATTTAGATTTTCGTTTGATAATGAAAAGGGTTCTATTAATGCTTATCTTAATGGTGTTTTCTATTTTGAAGCATTACCTTGTAATGGAATATATGAAAATGTGATGGTTCTAGACAACTTAGTATATGATGTGTTGCATATTGACTCTTCCAATAGTTTGGACAAAGCATACTTGTGGCATTGTCGTCTTGGACATGTCAACAAGAAACGCATAGCCCAACTCCAAAAGGATAGAGCGTTGGAGTCATTCGACCTTAGGGACGATGACATGTGCGAGTCTTGTTTACTTGGAAAGATGACCAAGTCACCCTTCACTGGTACTTGTGAAAGGGGTGAGGGTTTGTTGGATCTGATACACACGGATGTGTGTGGGCCCTTTAGATCAACCATAAGGGATGCAAGCTGCTTCTATGTGACTTTCATCGATGATTATAGCAGATATGGGTATATCTACTTAATCAAGCACAAGTCAGAAACCTTTGAAAAGTTCAAGGAGTTTAAGCAGGAAATGGAGAATCGGTTGGGCAGGAAAATCAAGATGCTTCGATCTGATCGAGGTGGAGAGTACCTTAGTCTTCAATTCCATGACTACCTCAAGGAATGCGGAATCATTTCACAATTGACACCGCCTAGGAAACCGTAGTTGAATGGTGTGGCTGAGAGGCGTAATCGAACCTTGCTAGACATGGTTCGTTCCATGATGAGTCGTGCTTCGCTACCTATCTCATTCTGGGGGTATGCCTTAGAGACAGCTGCCCATATCCTCAACTTAATCCCTACAAAGAAGGTTGCCAAAGCACCTCACGAGATGTAGACAGGGAAAGCTCCCTCGTTGGCACATATCAAGGTTTGGGGTTGCGAGGCTTTCGTAAGACGAGAGACTCAAGACAAGCAAGAGCCTCATAGTGAGCGATGTATTTTCATCGGCTACCCATAGAAGTCCTTTGGATATCTCTTCTATAGACCAAGTGACAATGTTGTCTTCGTTGCGAGGATAGGGGTTTTCCGAGAGCAAGAACTCATAAGCCAAGGGGACAGTGGGAGGCAAATCGATCTTAAAGAGCTTCAAGAATCGAACGATGAAGGAACCTCAAACACTGGCGCTCAACTTGAGGAGGAAAGTCATGTTGAACCGATTGACGAGTCGTTACCTCTTAGATGTTCCAGTAGAGTTAGTGTTCCACCTGTGTTGTATGGTTTTCATATAACAAGTGAAGGTGATACATTTATTAGTGATAGTACACTGATAAATTTGGATGAACCTAACAGCTATAAGGAAGTTGTGGCAGCACCGGAGTCTGTGAAATGGAAAGAGGCTATGGACAGCAGGATCCAGTCCATGTATGACTATCAAGTTTGGAATTTGGTTGAAAATGTGACAGGTCGTAAGACGGTCGGGTGCAAGTGGAACTTCAAGAAGAAGACCGACAAGGATGGGAAAGTGCACACTAATAAGTTGCAATTGGTTGAGAAGGGCTTTACTCAAACTCCCATAGTTTACTATGATGAGACCTTCTCACCGGTTGCGAAGATAAAGTCTATTAGGGTGATGCTTGTTGGATTAGGTGTCTAAGTTCATAACTATTCCTGGAATGTACTTGACCCGGTTAGCATGGTCCATTTGGGTTGCATGGCATTGCAACACTTGGATAGACTAAATGAGAGAAAGGACACTTAAGGTTTATTAATATATTATAAGTTCTAATATATTAATAATATTATTTAATTAGTATTGATCAAAGAATTAATTTGGAATTAATTAAGTGATCAAAAAGAGACTAATTAAATATATGGGGTTGATTGTGTAAATCATCTAATCTTGTATAGTTGGCTAATGATCCATGGTTTATATGAATTGGCCTAAAACCAATAAGGTGTTCCATGGATAGTTCATGGAGGTTACACACCCATGGATCATGGAATATGGAAAGCCATGTCAATTAGGGTTTACATGTTATAACCCTACTTGTGACACAACTATAAAAGGACCCCATGACTAGCAAAATCGGCACTACTAAGTGAAGAACATGAGAGCTAGCCGATTTGAATGTTAGTGAACTTCTCTCAAGGTTATTCCAAGTGTTGTGGTGTTGTGTGAGACATTTGAGGCATCACACTTGAGGTGCTAGGCTCACAAGGTTCTTAAGGAATCCAAACAACAAAAGGTATGTTCTTCTACTAGTTATTATGTATCAATGTTCCCCATGCCATGCCAGTTAAGCTAAGAACCTTGGAAATCAAATTTGCATGTATCTAAGTAAAACATAGATCCAAGGTTTCTAGGGTTGCATGTACACCTTAGGAGTGTTAGAATGCTCAAAACCCTTCAGTGGTATCAGAGCCTAGTCTTGTTTTCTTGATACTTGATGGAAAATTGTTGGAAAAACTCAAAAAATCTGCTATCTGCTAAGTGAACTCGCCGATTCCATGGGGGGACTCAACGAGTCCATGAGATAATTCATATTACTCGTCGAGTAGGTTCTTGCACTCGATGAGTAGGAGCTCCTGAATGCAGTCTTTCGAGTTTTGTTGCTGGAAATGGGCTAGAAACATTACCCTAAACAGTTTTGATCTTATAAAACTTGTTTTAGTGGTGTAATGGTAATGCTAATCCATTTTCAATGGCTATTATCAATTTTTCATGTTTTGTATGGTTTATTTATGATTCTTGAAATTGTTGATATGAATGTTCATGAACTTATGAGTTTAGAATATCATATGAATTATTTGTAATTTGCTTGTTAGTTTAATTCTTGATCTTGATGTGTTTTAATGGAATCCATAATTTGTCCTCAAGTTATGGATTACCAAAAGTCACTCTTTTAAAGTCCATTAAAGAAACACATAGGTTACATAGAAAGAAAAGCCTCTCATTTTAATAAACCATTAACTCATAAGTTATGAAAGATGAAAAGTTTTGAAAGTTACAAAACTTGCCTCAAGTTTTGGAACATGTAAAAGTCACACTAAAAACTTTAGTTCCAACCCCTAGAATTTTAAAAGTTAAAATTCAACCCTTATACTTTATAATATTATAAGTTAATAACATATATATATATATATATATATATATATATATATATATATATATATATGTATACGTATAAGAACAAGTCGTTTTACCGTTAGTAGACCTCATTCATGAAGCCTGTCACACCCCAAAACCGGAACGGCGGAAACGTTCTGGGGTGGATGACGTCTTGTCAAGTATCACAACATATGCAGTATAGTAATCAAAGTACAACAACCATTGCATCAATAGTAATAGTTTTACATAGTTTACATTACATTAAAACATCAAAGTAATACAAGTAATAATATAGGTGCAGCTTGGTACTAACTGTCTTCACCAAAAGCTCCTGAAATGTACCTGTCTATTGCTGACCTGAGAATACAAGTTATTTGAAAGCAAGTATCAGCATTTTTATAAATGCAAGTGAGTACATAAGTATTTAGTGTCATTTTATTCAAATAACTTTATAAAAAGTAGTAGTTTAGAATCAACGGTGTATTAGAGTCCTTTCCAGAAAATCCTATATTTTCTAAATAAAAGCAGTCTTCTACCAAGACCCGACAGTGTTATGTTTTAAAGAGAATTTTCCCTGAAATACTATCATTACCAAAATACGGTATTTGATTTTAAAGGAAGTAGAACGATATCACAAGTAAAAACATTAGGGAAAAATAACATATGCCTCAGCAGGAAATACTGCTGACTAAGGCAAAAGAAATCATAGACTCCATGAGAGTATCGAGTGAACGACACGCCTGGCTCAGTCTAACAAAAGGAGACACAGACCCCAGACGGAATCAAATGAAAGATACAACTAGCAAGGCCTAAAACAGTGAGCACAGACCCCAGACAGTATCAAATGAATGATACGTCTAGCAAGGTCTAAAAACAGTGAACACAGACCCCAGACAGTATCAATTGAATGATACATCTAGCAAGGTCTAAAACAAAGATTGATCTTAAGAGTGTTGTTTCAGAAATACAGTGTTAATTCCCGTTACCTTAAGGCCATGAATTATAAGGTAACCCCGAGATACTCGTAACCATACTGATAGACACTAGAGAACTTGACGCCCTCCAAGCATCGGAAAGAATGTGACATTTGTCACCCCTTGGCTTGGTAGGTCGTGGACTGTAGCTAGCAGTCAGGGTGTGGGGGTGTCAATCTCATATAGATTTATACACACAATGCCCGCTCTCCCTACAGGAGACTCTGGTTACCAACTTGACAACGGAGAAGGTCGTGTCCTGAAGATGCATCTCGTGTAATGAGTTCTGATGTAAATATTGGGCTAATGATAGAGACTCACAAATAAATTGACCGATGTAAACCTTCATGTCTATACATGTATACATGATATATAATTAATGATTAAATGACCTTCGGACGGATATCCGATCCGACCAGACCACATCCAAACGAGGAAAGGAAATAGAGCGAACTAGCCTTCCTAAGTCCTTTAAACATTATTTATATAACTATACAAGTACAGGCATACGTTTAACTAAGTAGAAGCATTTAACGAAGTTGAAGTGTTTAACGAAGTAGAAGCGTTTCACAAGTAGAAGCGTATCACGAAGTAAAAGCATATCACGAAGTAAAAGCGTTAACAAGTAGGAGCGTATCAAGAAGTAGGAGTGTATCACGAAGTAAAAGCGTTAACAAGTAGGAGCGTATCACGAAGTAAAAAGCATTAACAAGTAGGAGCGTATCACGAAGTAGGAGTGTATCACGAAGTAAGATCGTATCACGAAGTAAAAGCGTTAACAAGTAGGAGCGTATCACTAAGTAGAAGCGTTAACAAAGTAGTAGTATTTAACTAAGTGGGAGCATTAACTAAGTAGAAGTATAATGAAGCAGTAGTATCTAATGAAGTAGGAGTATAAAAAGATGGGAGAAAACTTTGATGAAAACTTTAGAAAACTCTTACAGTTAAGAAAATCATGACTTGGTATTCTTTTGTAAAATAAGTTTGAAAACCTTTAGAAATCCTTTGAAAACCTTTTACAAACAAGTTTTTAATGAAACTTTGATAAAACATTATAGGTAAAGAAATCCTTTGTTTAAAATACTGTTGTAACTAAATCTGAAGTAAAACATACAGCGTGAGAGACAATTTGAGAAAAGCTTTGAACAAGTAAAGACGTTTCGGAAAAACATTTACAGTATCATACTTTGTAAAACAGTTGACAGTGTAATAAATCCTTGTGCATGCAGGTTATCAATCACATGTGATTGATATGATAACTGGCATGTTTTAACTTGTATTCCCCCCCCCCATAAAAGCATGTAAAAACATTTAAAAGGTTAATTAAGGGGTATGAACTCACCTGTTGTAAGCGGATCGCACGCAAGTGCCGAATGGGTGCTCGGTGTCAAGTAAAGACTTGAACACACTTGGCGACCTATTAACATATGATGACATATGTTTACATCCAATTAGTAAATATAATACTAATAAAACACGTATACGCATCCTAAAGTGCGGAAAACACTTTGGTTAAGTGCTAGGAGTGTCCCGGGTAACATCTAAGGGTGTGTATGGCCTAGATAGGGAGTTTACTCTTCAAGAGTAAACTCTTTATAGAGTTCACGGCCCTAAGACCATATCCCCCATGAGTTTACGGCCGTAAACTCATGGGTGGTGTGTTCTAGGATGCTTCAAGGTCTTATATGGTAGAGAATAAAGTTCTATGCATTTTTCCAAGTCAAATGAAGAAGTTAGGGCATCATTTGGGCACTCTTTGGGAGTTTACGGCCCATGGACCAATCATAAGGGGGTTTACGGCCGTAAACTCCTATTTCCTTGGTTTAATTGATGTTTAATGCCATTACTTCAATGGGGGTTGCTTATAGACATTTTCCAAGGCCATAGGAGGTGTTTGAGGGCATTTCTAACACCTTAAAAGGTGTTCACGGCCCTTGAAGAGGGGTTTATGGTCCAAGAGTGTTCTTGGGCCATAAACTCATGTTTACTCTCCAAAATGCAAGGTTTTAGTGTTCTAAGCTCGAAGGTGTAAGTCCACAAGTCATATCTAATCCCTAGGAGTAGTTTAGAGGGGTTTTGGGGCTTAAAAACCCCACTTAAGGGTGTTCACGGTCCAAGAATGTTCTTGGGTCATAAACACATGGATTTGCCTCTATTTGATGTCTTAAACACGAATTTGCATGTTAACTAAGCTATACAACAAGTTAGGATGGATTACTTACTAGTTTGGGGCTCAAAACGGGCATTTTTGGCTCAAAAACAAGTTGTAGAGAGAGAGTGTAAAGAGAGAGTGGAAAGAGTTTGAATGGAGTCCACTCCTCCTTATATAGGGGTTTGAGTTGGGGCTCAATGGAAATCTACCCGATACTGACGTTAAACGGGGCTTTTTCACAACTATTATTAATCACGGCAAATTTTAAAATTATACAACCTTAATTTTGGTTCGCTTGACGAATATTATTTAAAATATTCTAACGGGTTTAAATCCGGTCAAAATATTTTCGGAATAAATTTGACTAATTTTTGACATAATTAATTTCGACGTTAAAACTAACGGAAATTTTTGGGTTGTCACAAAGTCGGTCTATAAGGGGGGTATAAGGTTGTTGCCTATATAATGGCAGCTTAATGGATGTCCACTCCCACTCACCGCTTCCTAGACTGGTGGAGGGTTGTTAGCCAAACGGGTAGGACAATGACTTTAAATCCTCATTAAAAGTATGATGAATGTAAAGTAGTTAAATGTTTTTATAAATTCCCAATCTTAGTTACTTTAGGAAAATGTGAATAAAGTGCTAACCCATGAAATTACACTTTGCACTTTGCTTATTTCTGTAGTGGAGCGTGTGTGGTTAACCGGCACACTAACCTGGACTTAACAAGGTAGGCAAAGGGTGGCTTAAGGTTTATCATAGGTCGGTGGAGCGTGTGTGGTTAACCGGCACATCGATTAAGTGATAAACATTAAGGGTACCAAGTAATTTGCATGGTTACTTCACACCTTGTTTTGTGATCCTCGGCATCCCAGTCACAAAACTTGAAGGGCACACTCAAGATTGAAACATGCCGTTGAAAAGTTCAATGAATCTTGAAGAATCTAGGAGTTTCAAAACCAATTAAAACCTAATAATATATTTTGTTTTTCATGTTGGAAATTGTTGAATCGTCATTCACTTACCTTCAAATATTATATAGCTTGGATTACGGAATCCCTCTTGTAAGTTATAAAATATTATGTTGGGTCCTAGCCTTAATATTACATTTGGATGTCTTATTAAGGACTATCTTTATATCTAATCTAAACTTGTCTTTCTTCTCTTTCAGATGTCTTCTAACAATGTTGCTTCTGCCTCAAACCCTACCGGCTCCTTATTTCTCATGAACCTTTGTGGGAGAGTCATCTTCGATGATTCCAACTTTATGGATTGGATCCGGAACATCAGGATGGTCACTCATTACGAGAACAATGAATATGTCCTCGACAAGGAGCTGAAGGAACTTGATGAGTTGTTTTCTACTCCTGAGGAGATCGCTGAATTTCGGACTCATGAGAGAGATGCCACGAAGGTGGCATGTATGATGTTGGCCACGATGATAGCCGAGCTCCAGAAGTCCTATGAGGACTATTACCATTTTCAGATGCACCAGGATTTGATGGACCGCTACCATCAAAGTGCTCGTCAAGAGAGGTATGACATCATCTACTCCATGATAACAACCCGGATGAAGGATGGTGAACACATCACCATCCACTTACATAAAATGCAAAGATATGTGGATCGGTTACTGAAGCTAAATGTGAACTTCCCCATGGAGTTGGTAATTGACATCATTTTGCACTCCTTACCTTCTTGTTTTGATCAATTCCGAATGACATACCACATGAACAAGGAGGTAGTTACACTCAGAAAACTTCAAGGACTCTTGAACACCGCTGAAAGTGGTCTCAAGGGTAAATCGGTTGTTACCACTCCTACTCCTACCGCGGCCCCTGTCTTGGCAATCAGGCAAGGCAAAGGAAAGAACAGGAAGAGCCCTTCGAAGGGTACCACGGGAAAGTCCCTTGATGGCTCCTCTTCAAGTGGAACCAAGAAAGGTTCTGTCACTCCTTCTGCCAAACCTAAAGAGGCTGAATGCTTCTATTGTCATGAAAAGTCGCACTGGAAGCGAAACTGCCCAAAGTACCTGCAAGATGTTAAGGATGGGAAAGTGAAACACAACCATGTAGGTATTTACATTATATTGTCTAATAACTCACCCTATTCTAACTCTTGGGTCCTTGATATAGGTTGTGGTATTCACATATGTTCTGATTTGCAGGGACTAAGAAGAAGTGAGAATGTGGAGCATGGGAAGATAAACTTAATCATGGGGAATAGGAAAGCTTCACCTGTCCCCAAGATTGGAGTTTATTATTTGGTTCTTAGTGGATTAACATTAGATTTGAATAAATGTTGTTACTCATCTGAAATGGCAATAAATATTATTTCCTTTCATGGTTTGTATAACAAGGGTTTACATTTTCATTTGATATTGAATGTGGTGGTATTAATGCTTTCTTTAATAATGTTCTTTATTTTAAAGCATTACCTTGTGATGGTGTATATGAAACTGTGTCGGTTGTAGATAACCTAGGAAATATTGTGTTGTGTATTGATTCTTTCGATAGCTTGGATAAAGAATCATTATGGCATTATCGTCTTGTACATATAAGCAAGAAACGCATAGGCCAACTCCAAAAGGATGGAGTCTTGGAGTCATTTAACCTAAATTCAGATGATAGCTGTGAATCTTGATCACTTGGAAAAATGACAAAATCACCCTTCACTGGTTCTTGTGCTATGGGTGAAGGTTTGTTGGATCTGGTACACACGGATGTGTGTAGACCCTTCAGAACCGCCACAAGAGATGCTAACCGCTTCTATGTGACTTTTACTGATGATTATAGTAGATATGGATATGTTTACTTAATCAAGCATAAGTCAAAAACCTTTGAAAAGTTCAAAGAATTTAAGTAGGAAGTGGAGAATCAATTGGGCAGGAACATTAAGATGCTCTGATCCAATCGAGGCGGTGAGTATCTTAGTATAGAGTTCCTTGACTATGTTAAGGAATGTGGGATTGTCTCACAATTGACACCTCCCAGGACACCACAACTTAATGGTGTGGCTGAGAGGCATAATCGAACCTTGTTGGACATGGTTCGTTCCATGATGAGTCGAGCTTCGCTACCAATCGCATTTTGGGGTATGCCTTAGAGACTGACACCCATATTCTTAATCTAGTCCCTACAAAGAAGGTTGCCAAAACACCTCACGAGATGTGGACTGGAAAAGTTCCCAATCAAGATCACATCAAGATTTGGGGTTGCGAGGTTTTTGTGAGACGCAAGACTCACAATAAGCTCAAACCTTAAAGTGAGAGGTGTATTTTCATCAGCTACCCACATAAATCCTTTGGTTACCTTTTCTACAGACCCAGTGATCATGTGGTCTTTGTAGCAAGGAGGGGAGTCTTTCGCGAGAGAGAGTTCTTAAGCCAAGGAAATAGTGGGAGGCAAATTGACCTTGAAGAAATTCAAGATTCAAGTGGTGAAGGAACCACAAACCCTAGCAATCAACCCGAGGAAGAAACTCCTATTGATTCGACTGATGAGTCTGTACCTCTGAGGCGTTCCACAAGAGTTGGGAATGCACCTGAGCATTACTATGGTTTCCATATTACTACATAAGGTATACACTTATCAATGATAATACACTAGTAAGTCTGGATGAACCTAACAGCTACACGGAAGCCATGGCAGGCCCTAAGGCTGCTAAATGGAAAGAGGCTATAGACAACGAGATAAAGTCCATGTATAACAATCAAGTTTGGAACGTGGTTGACAATGTACCAGGTCGTAATACAGTTGGGTGCAAATGGATCTTTAAGATGAAGACCGACATGGATGGTAATGTACACACTTATAAGGCGCGTCTGGTTGCGAAGGGCTTTTCTCAAACTCCGGGAGTTGATTATGATGAAACCTTTTCACTAGTAGCAAAAATTAAGTCTATTAGGGTTATGTTAGCCATTTCCGCATTTCATGATTATGAAATATGGCAAATGGATGTCAAAACTGCTTTCCTTAATGGAAAGTTGGCTGAGGATGTTTACATGAGTCAGCCAGAGGGTTTTGTCACTACAGAGTACCCTAATAGAGTGTGTAAGCTTGAGAAATCCATTTATGGGTTGAAACAAGCACCTCGCAGATGGAATCTTTGTTTCAATGAGAAAGTCAAAGAGTTTGGCTTTTCGAGGAGCAAAGATGAACCTTGTGTATATGTCAAGGCTAGTGGGAGTATAGTTAGCTTTTTGGTATTGTATGTGGATGACATACTACTCATAGGAAATGACATCCCAACTTTGCAGGGTGTGAAATCGTGGCTTGGGAAGTGTTTCGCTATGAAGGACCTTGGAGAAGCTGTCTATATCCTAGGGATAAGGATTTTGAGAGACAGGAGTAAGAGACTAATTGGACTTAATCAGAGTACCTACTTGGATAAGGTACTGAATAGATTCAGCATGCAGAGTTCCAAGAAAGGAGTGTTACTGGTCCAGAGTAACCCTAGACTGAGTAAGACTCAGAGCCCGAGTATAGAGGCTGAGATGGATGAGATGAGTCGAGTTCCGTATGCTTCTGTTGTAGGCTCGATCATGTATGCTATGACTTGTACTCGTCCTGATATGGCCCTTGCATTGAGCATGGTCAGCATATATCAGGGGAACCCTGGCAAGGCTCACTGGACTGCGGTAATGAACACTCTCAAGTACCTTCGGAGGACTAAGGACTGGGTCCTTACCCTCGGTGGGAGTAATGACTTGAGAGTAGTAGAGTATAGTGATGCTAGCTTCCAGACTAATAGGGATAATTTCCACTTGCAGTCTGGCTGGGTCTTTACCTCACTACTAGAAATACAGCCTTTTACGATGCTCATTGTGCGTCGTAAAACGCTCAGACGACACGCAAATGCGCGTCAAGAAAGGCCCTGTCATAAAGAGAGACGACGTGCTTTTGCGCGTCGTCTATAGACGACGCGCATTTACGATGTGAATTTATGACACGCATTGACGACGCGCGGTTATGACACGCAATGCTTATCAAGGAAGGCCCTGTCATAAAGGAAGACGACACACCTTTTTGCGTGTCGTAACCTTACGACGCGCGTGTTTATGACACACATTGCGTATCAAGGAATCCCCTGTCAAGAAAGGTCATGTCATAAATGAAGACGACACACATTTTTGCGTATCGTAATTTTAATTTTTTTTTTTAAAAATTTATCTATAGATTTACTAAATTTCAAATTAAATTTGCATATCATGTCTCATAATAGAAAATAAAATGCAATATATAAAAAATACAATACATTGCACAAAAGTTAATGTCATACAAATAATCATTCCAATAGTAGACAAATGTAACATTTCAACATTTTTTATATAATTAACTAAATTATTAGCCAAATTTCCTAAAATACCAACATACTTTTCTATGAAGAGCAGTAACACTATTCTTTTCCATCAAAAACTTCAAAACCTGCATAATTAAATTAATGTGTAATCAGCTACAAAAATTTGTGTGAGCATATGGATAATTCTCTATAAACACCACATAGAGGTATATAAGTGAAGTCAGAAGTTAGAACTGTAAGTAAGTCTAAAGATGCAGCAACTCACATTGAAAAAGTTGACTGATAACACTCTAGAACTGTTCTTGCATCATTAGTAGAGGAGCAGGGGGAAAATGGGAATTGAGGACAAAATGATGTCGTTCCTGTTTCAAGGAAAATACCACCAGTTGGACTGATAAGGTGACAGAAGGTCCGTAAATATGAATTTTTAAAACAAAAAATGATTAGTTTTTAACATTTTTTTATAGAAATCCACACGTGTCGATTTTGTCTCCAATCACCATGTAATAATTGCTACTTATATGGTGCATTAAGATACACAAATTGATTTCTTTTCTATAGGACTTTAGAAATGTTATAGAAAAGTTGTATTCAACTACAAATCATTCTGAAAGTTCGTATCACAAGAATGATCAGAAAAAAATGTGAGTGTCATATTGTGAGATATTTTTATCCAATTTTGTTATGTTTTCTGGTTAATAATTTGGTGTATCAAATCTTTCAGGTATTTATACATATATGCATTAAGAATACCGAAATAAATATAAAAAAAATCTTAATGTTATAATGTATTACCCACCATATACTACACCATGTACCATTGATTGAAATTCATTTGTAAGAAACTACCCTGAAGCAGCAATCTGCAGATACAAACATTTAATAACATAAATAGAATAGAGATTCTTCATTTTTTATTGTTTTAGCCACTTAGGTATTTTCTGTAGTGATCGAACACTTATATGTTTTATGATGGTTAAAAAAACATTATTTTATTTGGTTTACCTCATTTTGGAAAGGTTACCTACAGGAAAAAAACAATGTATACTCATTTTTTTTGAATTTAGCCACCAAACTATTATGTAGCTATTGATTTTTATAAAGTATACTTTTTTTATCAATTTCATTTTACTAAATTTATAAAATATATATTCTTTTACCTTATTTACAAGCATGTGTACTTGTTCTCTATACATCTCCTTCAGGTCCACAATATTAGCACAAAGCTCTCCCAGAAACATACAAGCAAAATTACCATGAAACCAATCAGATATTCCGTTTGTTACTAAGATAAAACAAACTAGTGATAATAAAATAAGTAAACAAACAAAATAAGATATAACTACCAAGATGGTACTAGTTATATGAAAACACCAAAACTACCCTTAATCAATCAAGGGTGAAAAGGTAATTTTACCTCCTCATCTCTTTCACCCATCAACTACAGTACATCAGAGTGCCTTTGTCTTAATGCTTCTAGTTCTGCTTTTAGGCCAGACAACATACACTTTTGACCATAATTTTTCACACTGCACCAAAAAAAGCATATGAGATCAAAGGGTAATATAGACATTTATCATCCAAAATGTATAACATAATGAAAAGAAAAAGGAAACTCTACCTCCTCTATCAATTCAACCAACGCCTCAGCAAGAGAGTCGTGAATGGATTCCATGGATGCTTGAATGCTACAAATTAATACAAAACCCTTGATTTCATTGTTGTCCCTATTTTTCACCAATCTTACCTGTATAATGATGGAGATATAAATTAACATAATTTTCATCAGTTGATATAGCACATGCCTAACAAAGATTCACCAAATAGCACCCAAAATGTATTAGCACTTCTGTTAAAAGAATGTTAAAAGTTTTAGTAATCAGTTAATCATCACATCACCTTCTTCTTTACCCTTATGCACATGAATGGCCACCTTGACACAAATCTCAATTATCTGAACAGGGACATCATATTGAAGGGTATCCTTCCTTTGTTCAGCAATAAAAAACAGAGACATTATAAATATTTTGCATGAGATACAATCTTGTATAATTTATAAAAATGAGAAAGCTAATTCAAATAAAAGTCTGACCTGATAAGCTAGTTCTTTGCAACAAATCTCACCCAAGACACAAAGAGTAAGACATGGGTGAAAATTAACATTTTCAAATTGTTGGAGGGTTACAAATGAAAATCTGACATGATAAGCTAGTTCTCTGGTGTGGCAAAGGACAAGTGCAGCAACTTGACTTGCTACAGGATCGATTTACTGTAGAGTAGAGAGAACAAAAACATCAGTTTTCCCCATTCCAGACTTGGCTTGACAGATGACATCCATTCCTGAGATAGCCTGTGGTATTCACATGAATGGCCACCTTGACACAAAAACATGTAATCAATATGGTTATAAATTTTTTTTATATAATCTATATAGATACAAGCTTACCTTTATGATGGCTATTGGGACATGAATGGCCACCTTGACACAAAGAAATAGCTTTCAAATCCCTCCACAAACTGTAATCTAGTTAACAGAGAATCATTGATGCATCCTGGTGCACCTAATACACATATGATATACCTAAACACTAGCTTGCTCAAAAGTATTTAGTATTTACTACTCCCTCATGTGAAAAAATTAAAAGATGTAAATATAAGACAGATGAAAAAAACACACATACTTGGTTTCAGGGATAATCTCTTCTTGGGTTTCTTAACCACGCATAAAAATACTCTTTAACATCATTTATGCAAAACAACAGTTAATAGTAATGGGTCATACCTTGGAAAGGGGTTGCGATGGTTATCCACTTATTCACATACTTTCCAGGAGAAACAGCATGGTTGTGAGTCATAATTTGCCTCAAATTAAAGAGAAACAAAGAGACAATAAGTACCTCATCAGCACCATCAGTTATTTTTTATCCAACAACAAGTGATAACATCTACAAACCGCTAAAATGAAACCTAAATCATAACGATCCTCTGTAAAAAAGATAGAAATAGATATAGTAGATATATAATTGAAACCCTCCCCGACTAGAAAAATTACCTCTCCATGCCCTAAAATGATTGAAAATGATAGTGAAGCGAGTACTCTATGACTACATTCATAATCATCACGAAAGATCGAGGTATCCATAAAATATGAAACGGAAAGGTCATTTCTTACAGAAAACTCGCCAATCAAATGACGAATCTAACAAACACAGGAAGGAGAAGTGTGGTGAACCAGAGAGAAGACAAAGGGTGGTGGGTGCCTGTTACATGAGAGAGAGAGAGAGAGAGAGAGACTTGTAGATTAAGACCATGGCGGATGAGGCATTTTATCAAACATGTTGCATGCATCATCGATTCTTCCCCAGTTACTGTATAAGTCGATTTCCCGATTTCTATTTCTCTTTCTCCCATTCCAGTCTCCGACTTTTTGTTGCTGTGATAGAGAGTTTCCTTCCGTCACTAGGATTTGAGTACAGTAATATTAGCATAGGTAGGCGATGTTAGAGGTAGGAGAGGATGGTGGTGGGCAACATGCGAACTGTTTAGAGTTAAAGAGGAAGCGATAGTATGTCCAAAGAGCAGCGGAGAAGGGAAAGTCATCGGTGTTGGTGAAGGATTTTTTGGAAACCGATGAGATGTGAAAAAGAGAGCATTCAGCGGAGGGTGAAGAAGCAGCCGACTGAGGTGGTGGCTCATACGGTGATGGGCTGAGGACGCAAAGCTGACATTGGACGATGGCTATCGAGTCAATAGGTGAAGATAATGATTGATCGTTATTACGATTTAAGTGAGATATGCAAAGCCTTGGGAGATCTCTGTGAAACCACAGGTTGGGTTTTAGGTTAGAGAGAGAGAGAAAGGAAGACGAAGACCTAGGTTTCTTTCTTGCTGATTAGAAGCGGAGGGGGTTTTAATTTTTCACATAGGGGGGTTTTTAATTTTTGGGGATTTCATTTCCCACTCAAAACGTGTGTTTCATTAAAAAAAATATAAAGCAACATCCTTACATGACACACATTTTACAATAGGCATCCTCCGTATTTCTTTTTTTTTTCTTTTCTAACACTAATTTCAGGGCACGCACAAATACGCGTCCTCTATCTTTCAAATTTTATAAGAGATGGAATTTATTTTAGGACGCATGTTTTTGCGAATCGTAAATCACTGCGCGTCATTGTTTGCGCGTCATTAAAGGCTGTTTTTCTAGTAGTGCCTTAAACGGTGGAGTAATTGCTTGGAAAAGTTTTAAGCAGGAGACAGTAGCTGATTCAACTTGCAAATCAGAGTATATAGCAGCAAGCAAGGCTGCAAAGGAGGCTATATGGCTAAAAAAATTCATTGTAGACCTTGGAGTTGTACTAGCTATAAAGAAGCCTATGGAAATTTTCTATGATAGTGAAAGTGTTGTTGCCTTAGCCAAGGGACCAAGGGATCACGGAAGATCCAGACACATCGACAGAAAATACCATTTCATCAGACATCGAATAGAAGAACGACTCCTCGTGGCAAAGAGGGTATCATCGGATAAGAACCCAATAGATCCCCTCACGAAGGTACTGGGTAGGGTTAAGCATCTCCAGCATGTGAGGCGCATAGGGCTAAAGGATGATATTAGTTTTAGTAATTAGATAGCTTTGAAATGTGTAAAGTGTAATTGACATTTGATGATAAATAAAAGTTGTTGTTTATTTATAAGTATAAGTGATGATATCTTCTTTCAATCGTTTACTATCATTTCATTTTGCATGTTTTGACTTCTAGAATAATTATGTTATCGTATATCATATTATTCAAATTCCCCACAGTCGGTCATATGTTGGAAGTAGATATGAATTAATACTGTCATGATTTGGCTTGTAGATGTCTAAGATGTTGGACATAACAAGAGTTGCTACAACACTCATGAGTGCTCATAAGTTCTGAGTATTGGATTCAACCCACACTCACTTGTATCACTTCTTGGAATTTATCTTGAGTGATCGTGAGACGGTAATATCATATAAGTCTTCAAACCTAGAGATATGAGTTGTTGACTATGAGTTGGTTACACATTGATTGTACGAAAACGCATTGGTAACTCGATGTTATAAAACGTGCCTTTGTGTATGATTCAACAAGTAGTAGAACAAGCATATGAGTCGAAGTTTATCTGTTCCTTCTTGGATTAGAAGCGATATCTGGGCCCCTCGATGATTTTGTTGTGACCTATGTACCGGGCCCGGTCAGAACTAAATTGATGTGTTCGGTTAAGTTCTATGTCAAACAAATCGGAAATCGGGAAACAAACTGCTGGACAATAAGTAAGACATTGTTCCATGTATTTGTCCGACTGATATCTAGAACAGAGGATTATATGATCACTTATCTTAAACGGCGTATCATAGTCATCTCAGTTCCGCGAGACCTTGAAAGAGCTATGATTGTTGATCGGTTCCTGAAGTCATTCTTGCAGTTATAGTTGTTAGAATTATCCAAGTGAGAGACTATTGGATTAGGTGTCTAAGTTCATAACTATTCCTAGAATGTACTTGACTTGGTTAGCATGGTCCATTTGGGTTGCATGGCATTGCAACACTTGGATAGACTAAATGAGAGAAATGACACTTAAGATCTATTAATATATTATAAGTTCTAATATATTAATAATATTATTTAATTAGTATTGATCAAAGAATTAATTTGGAATTAATTAAGTGATCAAAAAGAGACTAATTAAATATATGGGGTTGATTGTGTAAATCATCTAATCTTGTATAGGTGGCTAATGATCCATGGTTTATATGAATTGGGCTAAAACCCATAAGGTGCTCCATGGATAGTCCATGGAGGTTACAAACTCATGGATCATGGAATATGGAAAGCCATGTCAATTAGGGTTTACATGTTGTAACCCTACTTGTGACACAACTATAAAAGGACCCCATGACTAGAAAAATTGGCACAACTAAGTGAAGAACATGAGAGCTATCCGATTTTGAGTGTTAGTGAACTTCTCTCAAGGTTATTCCAAGTGTTGTGGTGTTGTGTGAGACATTTGAGGCATCACACTTGAGGTGCTAGGCTCACAAGGTTCTTAAGGAATCCAAACAACAAAAGGTATGTTCTTCTACTAGCTATTATGTATCAAAGTCCCCCTTTCCATGCTAGTTAGGCTAAGAAACTTGGAAAATCAAATGTGCATGTATCTTAGTAAAACATAGATCCAAGGTTTCTAGGGTTGAATGTACACCTTAGGAGTGTTAGAATTCTCAAAACCCTTCAATTCTAGCCATAGCTACATTTCACGATTATGAAATATGGCAGATGGATGTCAAAACCTCTTTCCTTAATGGGAAGTTGACTGAGGATGTTTACATGAGTTAGCCAGAGGGTTTTGTCGATGCGAAGCATCCTAATAGAGTGTGTAAGCTTGAGAAGTCCATTTATGGATTGAAACAAGCATTCGCAGATGGAATCTTTGCTTTGATGATAAAGTCAAAGAGTTTGGCTTCCTACGAAGTGAGGATGAGTCATGTGTATATGTCAAAGCTAATGGGAGTATAGTTAGCTTCCTCATATTGTATGTCGATGACATAATACTCATAGGAAATGACATCCCGACCGTACAGGAAGTTAAGTCCTGGCTTGGGATGTGTTTTGCTATGAAGTACCTTGGAGAGGCTGCCTATATTTAGGGAATAATGATAGTGAGAAACAGGAGTAAAAGACTAAGAGGACTTAGTCAGAACACTTACTTGGACAAGGTACTAAAACGTTTTATTATGGAGAATTCCAAGAAAAGGGGAGTTACTGATCCAAAGCAATGCCAAGTTGAGTAAGACTCAAAGCCCAAGTACCGAAGTCAAGATAGCAGAAATGAGCCAAGTACCTTATGCTTCCGCAGTAGGCTCGATCATGTACGCTATGACTTGTGCTCGCCCCAATGTGGCCTTTGCTTTGAGCATGGTCAGCAAATACCAAGGGAACCCTGGCAGAGCACATTGGACCGCTGTCAAGAATATTCTTAAGTACCTTCGGAGGACCAAGGAATGGTTTCTAGTCCTCAGTGGGAGTGATGACTTAAGGGTGCAAGGGTATAGTGACGCCAGTTTTCAGATCAATCGGGACAACTACCGTTCTCAATCGGGCTGGATCTTTACCCTGAATGGAGGAGCAGTGACATGGAAAAGTTCCAAGCAGGAGACCGTAGCTGACTCAATGTGCGAATCAGAGTACATAACGGCGAGAGAAGCATCAAAAGAGGCGATATGGTTGAAGAACTTCACCGGAGACCTTGGAGTTGTGTCATCCATAAAGGAGCTTATGAAGATTTTATGTGATAATGAAGGAGCGGTTGCCTTGACCAAGGAACCGAGGGATCATGGTAGATCCCGATATATCGACATGAAATATCACTTTATTATACAATAGGTGGAAGAGGGACTCCTCGTAGTGAAGAGGGTATCGTCAGAGGATAACCCAGCAGATCCCCTTAGAAAGGCATTGAGTAGGGTTAAGCACTTGCAGCACGCTAGGAACATTGGGCTGAAGGACGATATTAGTTTAGATTAGATAGTTTCGAAATGTGTATTAGATAAATTGTAATTAGCATTTGATGATTAAATAAAGGAGTATTATTTATAAGTAAAGTTACTATCTTGTGTTAATTATTTCCCTATTGTTTCACTTTGCATGTTTTGACTTCCTGAATAATAAGATTATTCGAACAGTCCACAGTCGCTCATACTTTGAAAGAAGGTATGAAAGAAGACTGTCATGAATTGGTTTGTAGACTGTATAAAGTGTATTAGACATAGTAAAATTTCGTAGCAACGTTTATGAGTGCTTATGAAATAAGATTTGAGCATTGGATTAAACCCACGCTTGCTGGTATCACTTCATGGAATTTATCAAGAGTGATCGCAAGACGATAATATCATATATTCTTTTAACCTAGATATATGGTTTATTGTTTGCAAGTTGGTTGTGCATTGATAATGCGTAAACGCATCAGTAACTTGATGTTATAAAATGCATTGTTATGTATGATTTGATGAGTGAATAGTAAATACATATAAGTCGAAGTTTATCTGTTTCTTTTATCCTAAGAGGGTAAAAGCGATATCTGGGCCCCTCGATGATTTGGTTTGAATTATGTGTCGGGCCTGGTCAGGACTGAATTGATGTGTTTAATTAAGTTCTATTTCAGAAAAATCAGAGATCGAGAAACAAACTGCAGGATAATAAGTATGACTATGCTCCATGTAATTGTCCGCACGATATCTAAAACGGAGGACTATACGATCCCTTATCTAAAGGACAGATTATTGATAAGATCAGAGTTCGACAACGTTTTTTGAGAGCTACGATTGCTAATCGGATCCTGAAGTTGTACTTGGATTTATAGTTATTAGACTTATCCAAGTGGGAGACTGTTGGATTAGTGTCTAAGTCCATAACTATATTTTGTATGTACTTGACCCGGTACGTATTAATGAGTTGCATCCACAATATCTTTCACTTCAATATCCTTTATTGTTCCCTTATGCCGAAGATGGATTTCGATTGGATATATTACATCGTTGTGTTGAAGAACCAAACTCCAAAGGACAAATAACACTTACAACACGAGAGTTTTTTGCTTATCATATGCAACAGAGAACTAATGAAATATCATTGATATTATGTTCCAGAAAGTTCTTACAACAGTTTTTGGTTGATTCGTATACAATGGTTGAAAATGACCGGTTGAATTATATTTGGTTTAACCAACCAGCATTACGTGTCGCACCTTATGGAGACTTGGCCGAGGCTGCTCAAGAAGGAACTGAAGATGCTTCTGCGATGGGAAACTGCATTATTATTCTGTCTTCTTTTACGGGTGGCAACCATTATATGCAACATAATTACTTAGACGCAATGACTTTGGTTAAGTTGTTTGGTTATCCTGATCTTTTTTTAACCATTACATGTAATCCTAAATGGCCAGAGGTAATTAGATTCGTTGAATCTGAAAATCTTAAACCCGAAGATAGGCCCGATGTTTTGACAAGAATATTCAAAATAAAACTTGATTCACTAATCACTAGACTCAGGGAAGAAAATTTTTTGGGTGAAGTCGATGGAGGTATAAATCTAAAATCTTATTATTCATTTTATTTTATTTTGATTTTATAATATCATGCGTTAACCAAGTAACATATTTGCATCATACAGTTATATATACGATCAAGTGTCAAAAAATGGGTCTTCCACATTGTCACATATGCCTATTTTTAGAAAAAAAAAGTCTAAACTTCCAAATCCCAAAGACATAGATTGTGTTATATTTGCTAAATTGCCAGACAAGGAACTTGAACCAGATTTGTATCAAATTGTTTCTGACAACATGATACCTGGACCTTGCGGCAATGATTTTCCATTTATGCCATGTATGAAAAATCGCAAATGATCTAAAGGATTTCCAAAAGACTTTACAAATGATACGTATATTGACGATGATGGCTATCCAGTTTACCGAAGACACAACAACGGAAACAATGTCGTGAAAACGGAGTTTCTTTGGACAATAGGTATAAAAATTAAATTTTTATTTATATAAACATTTATTTCTTTATAAACGTTATCTTTTACAAGATATGTTAAATGCTCTTAATTTTCTTTATGACATTTTGTTTCTTTTTTCAGATATGTTGTTCCATATAATAAGATACTTTTGAAGCTATACCAAGCCCATATGAATCTTGAGTGGTGTAATCAGCTTGGATCGATAAAGTACCTTTTTAAGTATATTAACAAAGGTCTAGACAGTATCACCGCGTCTTTTTATGACACCAAAAATAACAAAAAACAACATAAAGAAAATAACGATCGTGATGAAATTGTTGAGTATTACAATTGTCGTTATATTTCTACTTGTGAGGCATGTTGGAGACTTTTTAGGTATGACATTCATTATAGAACACCACCTGTTGAAAGGTTGTCGTTTCACCTACAAGACAAACAACCTATTGTGTTTAAACCATCCCAACGTGTTACTAATGTTGTTTCTAAACCAACTATTGTTGCTTCTCAATTTTTGGCCTGGATGGAATGTAATATGTTTGGAATAAATCAGATAAAGTATGGACAAAAAGTAAAACAAAGATAAAGTCACTTGGCAGAATTAATCATGTGTCTCCTAAGTCTGGTGATGTTTATTACTTGTGCATTTTTCTCAACAAAGTAAAGGGTCCTATTTGCTATGAAGATATTAGAACAGTTAACAGGGCCATTTATGACTCTTACAAAGATGTTTGTTACGCTATTGGTCTATTAGACGATGATAGTGGGTACATATCTTCTATACAAGAAACAAATCATTGGGTCACCGCTTCTTTCTATAGGTCTCTATTCGTTATGTTGATTACATCAGATAGTCTATCCCGGCCTCATCATGTTTTTAAAAAGACATATAATTGTCTTTCTGATGATGTCGTTCATGTTCGTGAACAAGAAATAAACGTGAAAGGTACATTTACACAAAAAAACATTCCCACTTTAATTGATATTATAAATAAATTATTTCATTACTTTTTAATGTTTTAAGGCTTGAGCTAAAACCGGAAGCAATTTACCACTTAACGTTGTCGTACATTGAGAAATCTTTATTGAGTTGTGGACTGAGTCTTAAGCAAATACCCAATATGCCATTACCTGATCACAAATATATTCAAGATTCTTGCAATATGTTAATTCAAGATGAGCTTAATTATGATCTGTCTAGTCTTGAATCTGAACATCAACAACTGCATTCAAAATTAAATGTCGAGAAAAAAATGTTTATGATATAATTATGAATGCAGCTAACAACAAATAAAGGTGGTGTATTTTTCCACTATGGTTATGGAGGAAAATGAAAAACATTTGTTTGGAAGACATGGTCTGCTGCTATTAGATCTAAAGGTGAAGTAGTTATTAATGTTGCTTCAAGCGGAATTGCAGCACTCTTGCTTTCTGGTGGTAGGACAGCGCATTCAAGATTTCATATACCAATTAACTTGAATGAGAATTTGTTTTGTTCTATTACGCCAGGTAACGATGTAGCTGCCTTGTTGAACAAAGCGAGCCTTATAATTTGGGACGAAGCCCCGATGATGCATCATCATTGTTTCAAAGTAGTTGATAGGACACTTAGAGATATTATCCTTCCATTAGACAATGATAAACCATTTGGAGGAAAGACCATTGTATTTGGAGGCGACTTTCGACAAATTCTTCCAGTAATACAAAGACGAAATCATTCAGATATTGTGCAGGTATCATTGCATTCATCAAGATTATGGCATGAATGTATAGTTTTACGTTTGACTGTAAACATGAGGCTTCAGGTCGGTTGTCCAAACAATGATTTCGAAGAGACAAAATCATTTGTTGATTGGATTCTTAAAATTGGTGAAGATACTATCGATGGTCCTAATGACGGTGAAGTTGAAGTTGAATTTCCAGAAGATGCGATCGTTCCCTCTATGGGTGACCATATTCATTCAATTGTATCCTGCATTTATTCATCCTTTCAGAACCATCTTGATGATCCATTGTATTTTCAAGATAAAGCTATTTTGGTCCTTACTAATGAAGAAGTTGATGCTATCAACGACTACATGTTAGAATTGATGAAAGATGAAGGGAAAACATATCTGAGTTCAGATTCCTTATGATCGAGGCAGAAGATTCTTTGAGGAATCAGTATACTCTCTAGATGTGCTGAATGCTTTTAAGGCCTCCGGAATTCCCAACCATAAACTTATACTAAAAAAATGTGTTCCAGTCATGTTGCTTCGTAATATCGACCAAACCAGAGGACTATGCAATGGTACTAGATTACAAATCGTAAGGCTTGGAAGACACGTCATTGAAGCATGAATCATATCTAGTAGATCTTTCAACGAGACTACTTATATACCTCGCATGAAGTTGACCCCATCCGATAAAAAAATTCCATTATGTTTTCAACGTAGGCAATTCTGAATAGCAGTTTGTTTCACTATGACCATTAACAAAAGTCAAGGACAGTCATTATCAAATGTTGGATTATACTTGTATAGACTTGTCTTCACCCATGGTCAGTTATATGTAGTTTTTTCTCGTGTAACAATAAAAAAGGTTTGAAGGTACTTATATGTGACGAGGAAGATCATTCAACTAATAAAACAAAAAACGTTGTCTATAAAGAGGTCCTGCAACGTTTATAGATATTTATCGATTTTAGTGTTTCTTTTTTACATTTCAATAATAACTCGTTGAGTAGAGTCACGATGTGCCACGTGGATCAATGATCTACTCGACGAGTCCGAGAGCCAACTCGCTGAGTAAACGTTGTGAAGAGAAACCCTAAATCCCCGGGTTTGGTGCCTATACAAGGGCACTTATAGCCTCATCTATGGCTCATCAGCTGCTTGCCTTCACTGAGAGAAACCCTAATTTCCCTTTGAGCTAATAGAGAGAGTGTGTGAGCTTATATTGAGTATCTTGGTGCATTTTTGGAAGAGAAGAGAAGGATTTCAAGCAAGGAACGAGAGGACACTGTTAGATCTGTTGCTATTCATCCAAGAGCTTCAGTAAAAGGTATAAAGTTTGTACCTTTCTCATTGGTTTGGGTAGATCTCATATTATTGGAGTTTAGGGCTTCTTTTCTATCTTATTTTGGGACTTTGAGTGTATTAAGTACATATAGAGGTTTGGACATCAGATCTGCACTTTGTGAGGTCCCTAGAGCCCAAAGGTCTCTGCTTTATTCAGCCATAATAGATCCTTGAGTGAAAACCCTTAATGAGCATGTTCTTGGCATTTCAAGCCCTAAGTGTCATGCATGAATGTAAAGCTCGTGGCTTTACGTGATAAGTGAGCCGTGAGAGCTTAGATATAGAGTGTGAGAGGGTTTTCTTCCTTGAAATCGTCTGTATTTGACATAGGTCTAAATAGACTCGTCGAGTCCATCCGACTCTGCGTGTCAGTTAGGGTTTGTCCCGATGAGCTGGCCATGCCATAGCTCGGCGAGTTAGGGGTTAACTCGACGAGCTGGACCTTCACGAGACTTATGAGGAACAAGTGGACTCGACGAGTCACATGAGTGCACTCCGCGAGTCAGGTCAAACATGGACTATTGACTCGAGTTTGACTTCTGTTGACTTTAGGGTTTGGTCAGCATGAGTAATGGAGACCATGGAGGGGTAAAATGGTCTTTTACCCATTCCAAGAGTTAGAGAGAAAGAGAGAACAACCTTTCGTGTATTGAGTATGAGTAGAGTATTAATTAGAGATAATTATCCTGTATGTTAGGCGGAGGCTAGTTCGAGATTCCGAAGTATGATACTTTTACTTGCTAGCTTAGGAGGTGAGTCTTCTCACTATACTTATCATGAGTGGTATCCTTGTGTAACTGAGATGTCTTATGTGCTTATCTGTGTATTATGGTACTCTGCATTTTGTCTTCGTGGTTTATGCATATTGTTATAAACTTACTGAGTTAGGGCCGGAGGGTCCACCCGAATTGTGGGACCGGAGGGTCTCCATTGGAACACACTGACCAGAGGGTCGTATTGAGTTAGCCTCGAGTGGCTAATGTGATGTGTTTGTTATTTTGGGGAACTCACTAAGCTTCGTGCTTACTGTGTTATGTGTTATGTATTTAAGGTACTTCTCAGGATCGCAGGAAGGCACCGACTTGAGTGTGCACACACTCGCATTGACGATTTGTTTTTGGAGAATCCTGGATTTAATATATATATATATATATATATATATATATATATATATATATATATATATATATATATATATATATATAATACGTTCACCGCGTTTAACGCAGGTTATAATCTAGTTTAAAGACTATTATATCATTCTTTTCCATTTGTTGATATAAACAAAATTATTGAACATCTAAAACAAAATTTGTCTATTTATTTTATTTTATTTTATTATTTAAAAAAAGCATAAATCCAAATAGATCCCATTTACAAATTGTAAATGGAATCAATTCCATTTCATTTCTTGCACCAAACTTACCCTAACATCAAGAAATACAAAATCGGATGTTGGATTCTTGGGTAAGAAGAAAACTACATCAATTATACATTAGCGGCACGCCTAACCATCCACCGCAACTAGAAACAGTTACACAGAGGTTTATCAACGCGGTTTAAAGGGTTTTGAAGTTTCGGATACTCTAGCATAATCGTTCTTCATCTGTTTCATGTTCAGATTACACGAATCCATTTTTCGTTTCATACATGCCTGTCCTCAGGGTTTCGCTGTTTTCCCATGGAAAGAAGTTTGCAGAGTCTCTATTTTCTTCCACGAGGTGATCCATTTTCATCTACAACTTTCTCTTAATTTCTGCTACCGTTCTTCCAACTTCAATGCACAGTTTCTTTTCGTTAATCACTTAGTGTCAAATGGTGAACAAGTGAATTCTGCACTTTTAGGTCAACTCAGGGCTTTTTGTTCTTAGTTTTACGCACAGTGTCGAAGTCAATAGATTCGTACTTCTATGAATGTGGAAATTAAATAAACCGTAAGCACCAATTGCTGCATTAGATGTTAATTTATGATCTGAATTAGATTGTGTTGTGGAACTATGAACATTTTGTTTTGGGAAAAGGGTTATTCACATTGGAACTAATACTTCCATACTTACACCCAGAGTCGTTTCGGGCTAAATGCAACAAAATAGCAACTTACTTCCATTGATTTGTGTGTTATAAAACCTTACATTCATCTCTTTCGATTACAAGATTGTACTTTCATTGATAATATTGTACATTATCTCTTTTTGGGCATCAAAATAAGGATCAATTTGTTTCACTTTTGGGTAGGTGTGTCACACCAATGAAGTTTCGTTCTTCAAGCTACATGAGATCAGCAAACATGTCATATAAGAGTGGGCCATTACTTACACAAGAACAATCTACTTCACCAATTTGGCGATCTTATTTGATTGTATGTTCTCTGATTTCCTTGAAACATCTGTATGCAATTGACATGAATGTTTGTCATTTTGGATTAAGACACAACTCTTTTGCCCTTAATCATTAACTTTATTGCAGCCAACTTCTGTTCTTGGTGGAATCGGGGGTGCTCTTCTTTTTTGGCATATGAATGATGAGAAGCGAGCTATTCTAAAAGGTAGAAAATTTATTATCTATTTATTAATGAATGAAAATGAAGATATCTTTTTTTTTTTTTTTTGGTTTTGAATATATTTATTTAACAATCTTGGTTGACTGAATCAGGACAGGGTTCAAATGAGGGATGTAGTACTGGTAAGGGTCCGGTAATCGGTGGCCCTTTCAGCTTAATTGATTCAGATGGTAGATTAGTTACAGAAAAAGACCTTCTGGGAGAGTGGATACTTCTTTACTTTGGTTATACTTCATCTCCTGACGTGGGGCCCGCAGAACTTTCCAAATTGGCCAAAGCTGTTGATACATTAGGTTTTAATATCTTCCTTTCTTTCTCTATCTCCCTCTTCTAAGTACCATATCTTATGGTGGATAAGACAGAGCATGATCACCTAGTACTGTGTTTGGCATGTATTGAACTGGACCACTAGTCGGTGGAAAAATATTGTACAAGGTGTTCAAGTGTAAGATATATCTGTGTAAAAGACGTAAATGCCCTCCTCATCCGCATCAAGAAACTCGTCTAGTTTCGTCTAACAAACGCAACCTAAGGCTACATGGACGGGATAGATAGACTGTCTGTTCTGGGCTAGTTTCGATGATAAGGATAAGGAGGGTATTTACGTCTTTTACACAATAATGAGTCAATGTCCCACCTTTTTATATAACCATTAACTTTTTATCATGTTTATATTTCATCTTTCACAAGGATCAAAACGGAATATTAATATTCGACCTGTATTCGTTACAATTGATCCACAACGTGATACACCATCACAACTTCATGCCTATCTCAAAGGTTTATTTCTCATTTATCAGAGATATAATAATCATACCAAATTACCAAATCCCATCACTTCTCATATAATTCTTGTATCATTGACCATGAAGTGTAGAATTTGATGGGAGAATAAAAGGTTTAACTGGACCAGTTGGTTCTATAAGACAAATGGCACATGAATACAGAGTGTATTTTAAGAAGATCGAAGAAGATGGTGATGATTATCTTGTGGAATCTTCGCACAACATGTAAGCTGCTACTTTTAATTTTATCCAAAATTTAGCCATTTTATAACTTTGTCAAATCGTAAATGGGGTTGTATTGTATCATGTATGCACGAAATACCAAATTGAATCCAAACATGGAAATTGCTCTAATTTGTATGCTTGTGTGTATAATGATTTATAGGTACCTAATGAATCCAAACATGGAAATTGTTAGATCCTTTGGACTCGAATACAATGCAGAACAACTATCCGAAGATATTTATAAAGAATTTCAAAAAATAGAAACATAATTTTTTTTGTAATGACATCATATTATAGATGATAAGCACCCTTACTGTTTTGATACTTTTTCTAACATTTGTAGATGAAATTTGATTTGAACTTTGAATTGTATCCAACTCCTCTTGAATGTAGACTCCAATAGCAACACTTACATGGATTTACTAGGGTTAAATGCAAGAAATACTTCATAATTTCATTGATTGTTTTATGTTTTATGTCTTTCTATTACAAGATTTTACTTTCAAAACACTATCCAATTGTAGCAACATCATCCAAACACAAAAGCAATTTGTTACTATAATTGGTTGTTTTTAGAGTATAATGTTCTATGACCATCTCCAATCCTAGCACCATTTTTGGCACCATGAATGGTGTAATATTGCTTTTGGGTTGGAGATGCCCTTATAAAAGAAACAAAATGGAAATAACACCATGTCCTTAAGGATGAGATAAAAGGGAGGTAATATTTTTGAAGTATAATGTTATAATTAGGTAATATTTTCAAAGTATACAGTTTTTTAATTAAAAAAAAAAAGAAGTTAAGTATGGAATGGTGTTAATAGGAAGAAATAAATATTTGATTGTTACAATATACAAATAAATGAAATTACATTGTTATTTTTTGTATTTAGCCATTTGTTACAATATACAACTATGTTTCTTTTGTTGCTTATTACTCTATTTTATGCATGGCTATGTTAAATATTTAAACCAAGTTTTAGTAGACATGAGGAATTTGTGGATAAATAAGTCGAGATCTATGAAGGAGAAATATTGTAATACCTTGATATGGTTAATCTATCTTTTTACTTAATATTGGAGCGTATATAAACACATTTCATATCAACTAAATGGCTAGTTATTGTTGTTCGGAAAACATTTGGGTGGCAAAATGTAAATAATAATAATAATAATAATAATAATAATAATAATAATAATAATAATAATAATAAATAAATAAATAAATAAATAAATAAATAAATAAATAAAACTTTGTTAGTACCTTACATTTTGGGTTTAGGCTTAAAGCTTTAGGGTTTATGTATCTCTTTTTATATTATGTTTAACCTCTATATGGTGGTTTTTGTTTTTTTAAATCAGATTTTTTTAGCCTCTTTTGTCTATGTTATGTGTCATCCACCACGTATAGATATTAGCATTTGTAGATTGTTTGTTTATTTTTTTTTAGAAGAATGCATACCTAAAAAGATGTGTGCATCCTCTTTTTAATGCATATATGGACTAGGTCTTCTAACTTCTTCAGACATCTTCTAGCCTAAAAAAAACATATGTATTTTTGTTTTTTTACAACATAGATTTATTCCAACTTTATCCGATATAAATAATTTGAAAAACAAATGCAATAGTTCAAGAAAAAATGTACGACAACATAACTATGACCTTTGTGACAAATTCATAAATAAAGATTTAAGTACAATAATGATCGTTGGAACTGTTTATATAGATATGAAAACAATCCTAAAATTATATGATATTTTTATCCCAAAATTTATATAAAAAAATTAATGAATCATCATCTATTTCATTAGAAATGTATTTAGGGTTAGTTTTAATTGATTTAATTGCATAAAAGTAAAATTAAAATTTTCATTTTGATATCAAAGTTTATTTTCATTAATTTTATGTGTTAAAATTTTTAATCCCTAATTACAATCTTTAGATATAACTTTGCTACCAAAGCTTGTTGGTATTTATCAAATATATTTGTTAATTCGTATCATTTTATTTTCATTTTTTATACAACAATACATAAAATTTGATCTCATTTGCTAACTACATAAAAAACATAAATTTATTGAAAGACTATTTTAAGTTTAAAAAAACAGTTTACTTAAATTTTAGTTTATTGTAGCAATCTACAGACGTTAAAAGATAAACAATTTTTTTTTCAGACTGCAGACGTTTGGTCTACCTCCTTTACTACAGACTCTATAGATGTGATCCGTAGACTGCGGACGTTTTGTCTCAGAAAAAACAAACATCTATTAATCAAGAAATTTATCATATTTACATAGTATCAAAGTCAAACACTCTCAATCCTCTCTACTTACCACACATCATTGGAACCTAGTCGAAACCGACAACTCCTAAATACAATCTTCCCTTTTCAACTATCTCATTTTCCTTTTTCTCTCCAGCGAGACTGTAACACTCGTACTTCAAGTATATTGTTTATATATTTATTTGGCAAACTATTGAGCAACTCGATGAGTTAGTGCTACAACTCGTTGAGTAGGGTCACGATGTGCCACTTGGATTAATGATCTACTCGACGAGTTCGAGAGCCAGCTCGCTGAGTAGACGTTGTGAAGAGAAACCCTAAATCCCCGGGTTTGGTGCCTATACAAGGGAACTTATAGCCTCATTTACGGCTCATCAGCTGCTTGCCTTCACTGAGAGAAACCCTAATTTCCCTTTGAGCTAATAGAGAGAGAGTGTGAGCTTATATTGAGTATCTTGGTGCATTTTTGGAAGAGAAGAGAAGGATTTCAAGCAAGGAACGAAAGGACACTGTTATATCTGTTGCTATTCATCCGAGAGCTTCAGGAAAAGGTATAAAGTTTGTACCTTTCTCATTGGTTTGGGTAGATCTCATATTATTGGAGTTTAGGGCTTCTTTTCTATCTTATTTTGGGACTTTGAGTGTATTAAGCACATATAGAGGTTTGGACATCAGATCTGCACTTTGTCAGGTCCCTAGAGCCCAAAGGTCCCTGCTTTATTAAGCCATAATAGAGCCTTGAGTGAAAATCCTTAATGAGCATGTTCTTGGCATTTCAAGCCCTAAGTGTCATGCATGAATGTAAAGCTCGTGGCTTTACGTGATAAGTGAGCCGTGAGAGCTTAGATATAGAGTGTGAGAGGGTTTTCTTCCTTGAAATCGTCTGTATTTGACATAGGTCTGAATGGACTCGTCGAGTCCATCCGACTCTGCGTGTCAGTTAGGGTTTGTCCCGATGAGCTGGCCATGCCATAGCTCGGCAAGTTAGGGGTTAACTCGACGAGCTGGACCTTCACGAGACTTATGAGGAATGAGTGGACTCGACGAGTCACATGAGTGCACTCTGCGAGTCAGGTCAAACATGGACTATTGACTCGAGTTTGACTTATGTTGACTTTAGGGTTTGGTCAGCATGAGTAATGGAGACCATGGAGGGGTAAAATGGTCTTTTACCCATTCCAAGAGTTAGAGAGAAAGAGAGAACAACCTTTCGTGTATTGAGTATGAGTAGAGTATTAATTAGAGATAGTTATCCTATAGTTTAGGCGGAGGCTAATTCGAGATTCCGAAGTACAATACTTTTACTTGCTAGCTTAGGAGGTGAGTCTTCTCACTATACTTATCATGAGTGGTATCCTTGCGTGACTGAGATGTCTTATGTGCTTATCTGTGTATTATGGTACTCTGCATTTTGTCTTCGTGGTTTATGCATATTGTTATAAACTTACTGAGTTAGGGCCGGAGGGTCCACCCAAATTGTGGGACCGGAGGGTCTCCATTGGAACACACTGACCAGAGGGTCGTATTGAGTTAGCCTCGAGTGGCTAATGTGATGTGTGTTGTTATTTTGGGGAACTCACTAAGCTTCGTGCTTCGTGCTTACTGTGTTATTGATGGGTTTTGGTCATAAGACATCCTATGTGCTCATACAAACCCTAATGCTTGGATCTAGGTTTCTCTATTGTACATGCAATTTATCCAAGGCTATAAACCCTAATTCTAGCATATGGAAATTGATATTAACATATAAATGGGTTTAAGATCATACCTTTGATTGTTATGTAGCAATAACAATCGAATTCCTCCTTGAATTGACTTTGGAAGGCTTAAAGTCACAAGTGTCACTCCTCTAATGGCTTACAAACACCAAGAGCAAATGGAGAAGGTATAAAGAGAGAGGAGAGGTATAAGAATTCGTTTCTAGGACCTCTTGGGAAGGCATGGACGAATTCATGAGCCTTAGGGGTCTTTATATAGGTGTAGAGATTAGGGTTTTAGTCTTTATCCTTATCTAGTCGCTTGCCCACCAAGTAATCATAAGATAAGCCTTGAAAACCCTTATCCTTTATCCTTTGGACGATTTCAAGGATCCTTATCTCCTTGAATTCGTTCAACCTATATTTAGGATAACCATTACCATATTTTGTAACTATCACATAATTACAATTCAGCCCCTCTAGTTTAATTAATTACACTTGATCATAAAATTAATTCTTAATTAATTATTGACCAATATTAATTAAACAAATATGATTTCTCCTTTAATATATTACTCTTATAACATATTAATAAATCATAATAACCTCTCTCTCTATTTATTTCTCCAATCAAGTTGCTTTGGTGAAGGCAACCCAAAAGGACCATGCACCATCGGGTCAAGTACATACCAAAATAGTTATAGACTTAGACACTAATCCAACAGTCTCCCACTTGGATAAGTCTAATAACTATTATGCGTATGACTTCAGATCCTGATCTGCAATCATAGCTTTCCAAAGCCGCTGTCAACTCTGATCCTATCAGATACGCATGTCATTAGATAAGGGATCATATATTCCTCCATTCTAGATATCATATGAGATATGATTTCAAATCATTCTATTTGTACTATATCTCGATTCCCGATTTATGACGACTGACTAATTGAACAAATCAAATTAGCCCTAGCCCGGCCGAGCATTTACGTTTGTCATCACTAAATCATCGAGGGACCCAAAAGATATCGCTTTTATACTACCTTGGATAAAAGGAACGGATAAACTTTGATACAATGCTTGCTTGCACTCACTAACCAAATCACACACAACAATATGTTTTATAACACCAAGTTACTAGTGCGTTTATATATTATCAATGTGCAACCGATTCGCAAGATACAACTCACACATCTCGGTTTCAAGAATATAAGATGTTATCGTCTCACCAATCACTCGTGATACAATTCATGGAGTGATCCAAGTGAGCGTGGGTTTAATCCAATGCTCAAATCACATTCATAAGCACTCATGAACATTGCAGCAAACATTTGCTTATGTCTAATGCTCTTTAGACAATCCACACACCAATTCACGACAGTCTTCATTCATATCTACTTCCAACATATGAACAACTGTGGCCCGTTTGAATAATTCGATTATTCTTAATAAACTCAATTATTCTGGAAGTCAAAACATGCAAATGTGAAACACAAGAATAATACTAATCCCATATGGCCTCAAACCTTTGAGTATAAATAAAACGCCTTTTATTTATCACCATATTGATTACTCATTATTTTTCGTTTCGGGTAATCAACTTCTTACTTGAATTACAACACTTGTCCCATGCTCCTAGCATGCACACAATGTTTACCTATGGTTCTTACTTTGTGAAATAGATCACATTGAACACATTTCCAATCATTCTCATTTCACAACTCCAAATCCTTTTTCCATAAGTTAAAGAATATCAAATTCTTGCTACTTATAGAATATGCTAGATTCTAACATTCTATGCAACTATCCTTTCATAATGTCACTGCACCAAAGTCACAAAGACTATTGCCAATGATATTACAAAGTCCTCTATCGGAGATTGTTACAAGACAATTCCTTAGATATGATGTCTCTCACTCAAAGTACATTCCTTTGAACATCCTTTTACATAAAGGTTTCTAATCTAGACGCAGATTTTCAATATTCAATTCCCAATATGGACACGCTTCCATATTTTCCATATGACAACTCATTCTTTAATAGAATCTTATCTATTCATAATAATGTCGATATGGTCCATCCAATATGGAAACATTTCCATATTTTCCAATACTATACTTCCAACTACTCACAGGTAACCAATCCTCGTCGAACTTTGGATTGTCCTTTGATAGTTGTTTAATTATTTTTTTTAGTCAAAACCGATTCTAGTCCTTTTTCCCTCTAAATGCGCTAGACATTTGGAAAATTTTAGAATGGTCAAATATTATAGCATTTGCAATCGATCCTATACCCAAAGCGTATGGGACACGACACATAATGTTTTATTTGCTATGTTCTCAAAATTCGAATTGTGAAGAGGAATGTCGTAATCATAATCGAAATTTTAAGAACACACTATGTACCTTTGACTAAATTTATTAACATTTCTCAACCTAAGCCTTTAGATTTGAAATGAAGCATAATATTCTCTCCCTTAATTATAGCAAAACAACTTTATAACCCTTACTACTTTGCAAGGTATAACTCTGGTTTTCTATAATTAATATTGCCAAGTTGCAATACGTGCCTTAATAATCATACAATCATAACATTTATGCTCCCATTATCATGATGATTATTATAAAACATAACACTTATGCTCCCACTAGCTTCGACATGTATTCATAAACATCTTAACTTTCAGAAGAACAATTCTTATTGAATTTCTTAAGTTCATGTTTTTAATACTTAGTGCTTTGATAATCTTTTATCAAGGCTTCTTGAACTTATACACCTTTGCCTTTCGATAGTTCATATGTGTGTCTAAACACTTAAGACTAAATGCAAAACCTCACAATTCAAATTATGGAAAGGGATATCGTAACCATAATCGAATTCGAGAATGCAATTTTACAGTCACTATTTTCTTAAAATCTTTCTTAGTGAAAGCATTTCCTCACAATCATTTTCATGAAGGAGGAAATCTTATGACACTTAGATTTAAACGGTGTATGTGTTCCTATCCATGTGAATTTGTTAAAACCAAAGTTTACGACAAATTTAAACTCATATGGACCGAACTTTCTTAATCTTGATTTCTTGCCTTATGGTAGCACAGCTGCCCACCATGTCTTCCAAGTAGTGAAGCAGCTCACCCTTTCCTATCAATGTACATTTCATTGATTAAGGTGCTTTGCCTTTTATGCGTTCAAAATGAGAACTCATAGAACTCTCATGCATAATTAACTCGATTGGATTGGCACAGAAACAAAATAATGTCATCACGATAGGTTGTAAACCTCAACTTGTGTGCTAGTGATGATCGATAAGGTTTATTTGATTTGTTCTTGAAACCTTTCAAGACCATTAAGACTCCCACTGACTCCTTGACATATACCATTCTCTTGTTAATAACCATTTCTTAACAAACAAATATTCAAGAGTTAGTGGAGCTCTTATCAAAAACACTTCATAAATTGGTTCTAGTTAGTCTTTGTCTTATTCAAGACATCACAACTTTCCACATTTGATGAATGTTATAAACCTTCTTAATACTTTTCACTCACTGTCACAATCTTAACTCTAAGACTTGTCTTGGAACGAAGTATGATTGACTTCTTGATTTAACCGTTTCTTCAATTCTTGATCCCTCTTCTAAGACTCACTTAGAGGATCAATTGAGATATGGTTCTTAATCATTAAGACCTATCATAAAGCATAAAAGGTACTCTCCCTTCTTCTTAGAATGGAGAAACTTTTATCTATCTGCCTACTTGATTCTTCTTATTCGTTCTGCTATTGATTTAAACTTTTTCAATCAATTCAGAATTACACTTAATCTTATAAGTATAATCATATTTACTAAACCTTTAGTAAATCATGACGAATATCTTGTTACTCTTATGGTGGACTTTGATCAACACACAACTTTGTGTACTCGATCTCCTAGTCCTTCATTTGACATTTTGTCAATGAATTAGTCTAATTTCCAAATACGAAATTTCTCATTCATCGTGCATCCACGTTGCATGATTCCAAGTTTCTGTCCAATTGAAACTTGGGCGATGAGAAACTCTCCCTATTTGGTAAATTCTCGACTTTTCCATAAACACCATAGAATCATATCCATTTGTTGTAGAAATATGCAAACACTAATTTTCATAACGATTTCATTGCAAGGAAATAAACAAATAAATAAGTCAAACGAAAATTTATTTTATTTGTTTATAAAAGCAGCGGAAAACATTTGTCCTTACAATGCAAAATCCATTAAAAACTATGTATTTCAAAAGAAAAAATTTCTAACAACTCTATCATAACTATCCAAGCTCAAAATCTAATCTTTAAGTCCATGCGATCAAGATCCATTCCTTGTGATTAGATTCATCTTGCTCTTTCACCAAGCTTCCTTTCTTTTCACCGATCCTGTAAAACATTCAAATCCAATCTTATCACATTATGTATTAAGAATCAATGAATAGAAACTGAAGCGCAGCCATACTCTTTGACTCTCCCATCTTCTAGACTCTTCAGGCTCTTTGGGCAGACTTGTATCCAACGCCCTTTCTTTTGGCAGCAAACGCAGGTCGGTTCTCCTAGAACGTCCTCGGAAGCATGGTTGGTTGACTTTCCCAACAAATACGCTCCATTGCTTTGCCAAATCATTTCTGATTCAGCAGCAATGAGCATGTAAGTTAGGTCAATGAGGTTGTCGTCATGATCCATCATATAATACTTTCTTTTGAACTCATTATATGATTCAGGAAGTGACTGCAAAACCCAATTTACAGCCAACTCATCTGGGAATGACACACCCAACATTATCAACCTATCAATGTGTGATTTCATTCCTAGAACGTGGGTACACACGGGTTTACCATCTTCATGTTTCATTTCCAATAGGGCTTTAGTGATATTGAACCTTTCAATTCTTCGATCTTGTGGGTTGGGGAGAACAATAGGAGGAGGAGGAGGAAGTGAAGCATGATTTCTCGTTCCTCGATTGAATCGTGGAATACCATCTTCATGTGGAATGCTTGTTCCATGGGATTTGGGAAGACCATAGTTGTCGAACTTTGACATCTACAAAACGGGAGAAAAACAAATTCAAGTTAGTTGATTGATTGAGTCCTTAGTAAATCACCCAAATGAGATACTAAGGCTAGGACCCAACACAATATTCTATAACTCGGGAGAGGGATGCCGTAACCCTAATTGCAAAATATTTCAAGGTAAGTGAATGACGATTCACTAATTTCCACCATGAATAAACGGAAAAGAAATTTAAGTTTTAAATCTATGAAAACTCCTAGATCCTTTGAGATTCATTGAACATTTCAATGGCATGTTTAAATCTCGATATGCCCCTCTTGTTTGTGACTGGGATGCCGAGGATCACAAAGCGGGTGTGAATAACCATGCAAACTTACATGGTGCCCTCAAATGTTACAGTCACCTATTCGATGTGCCGGTAAACCACACACGCTCCACCGAACTATGACAAACATTGAGTCACCCTTTGCTACCTTTGCTTAGAACCATTTAGTGTGCCGGTTAACCACACACGCTCCACTAACGTCTTCGCAAGGGCACAAAGTGTAATTTCATGGAATTACATCAATTCACTTTTTCCTAAGTAACTAAGATTAGGAATTTGATGAAAACATTTAGTTACTTTTATACTTCATTATACTTATAATGGAAGGTTTTGTCCCATCCTACCCATTCGGCTAACGACCCTCCACTAGTCAAGAGTGCGGTGGGTAAGAGTGGATACTCATTCAATCGCCATTTTATAGGCAATTTCCTTAAACACCCCTTATAGACCAGCTTCGTGAATGAGGCCTACTAATAGTAAGACTGACTTTTACTCATACATATATAATGTTAGACTTTTAATGTTATATATAGTATAGGGTGTATTTTATACTTTCAAAATACTAGGTGGTCTAATTTAACAATTATACTTTTAATTCAATTAAATTGTAAACCTAAACTTTTATGGATTTATTAAACTTCTTTTAATTATACACCTTAATTAATTAATAAAACCAAAAGGGTGTGATTTGAACTTTTTCAAAACAATACTAGAGTTTTAGAATTTAACATTCCTAATTAAACTTTTAATCAACTTTTAAATTCCAAAACTTGAGGGCAAGTTTTGAAACATTTCAACACATTAGGGTTTAGAATTTAAATATACATTAAAATTAAACTATTAATCAAAATTTAAATTCCAAAACTTGAGGGCAAGTTTTGAAACCTTTTTCAAAACATTTGGGTTTTCAACTATTTAAATTTCAAAACAACAAAACCTTTGGGTTCAAATTTAAACTATAAAAACTAAAGGGGAAAATATGAAACTTTTCAAAGCACAAGGATCAAATAACAAATAATCTAAATTAACATTTAATTACATAATTATCCATATTTGATTTATTCAATGATTTCTTGCAAAACAATTTACCAATTAAGTCAAAATAATTAATTAATTATCACATAAGGAAATAATTATCTTATTAATTGATAAATATCTTCAATTAGATCAAGAATATAGTCAAATATATCATAAAATCGGATTAATATTGATCTAATATGATAAGGTAACTATCCATAAGAAAAAACAGCAAGAAATCCCGGATATACCTCTGTCTGACGAGTTGACTCGTCGAGTCTGCATGGACTCGGCGAGTTCAGCTATGGACTCGGCGAGTCCAGCCTCCAGAACATCAAAAATCGAATTTTTTGAACATGTAATGCATAAATACAATTGAAACCATTCTAGGCTCTGATACCACTGATGGGTTTTGGTCATAAGACATCCTATGTGCTCATACAAACCCTAATGCTTGGATCTAGGTTTCTCTATTGTACATGCAAGTTATCCAAGGCTATAAACCCTAATTATAGCATATGGAAATCGATATTAACATATAAATGGGTTTAAGATCATACCTTTGATTGTTATATAGCAATAACAATCGAATTCCTCCTTGAATTCACTTTGGAAGGCTTAGAGTCACAAGTGTCACTCCTCTAATGGCTTACAAACACCAAGAGCAAATGGAGAAGGTATAAAGAGAGAGGAGAGGTATAAGAATTCGTTTCTAGGACCTCTTGGGAAGGCATGGACGAATTCATGAGCCTTAGGGGTCTTTATATAGGTGTAGAGATTAGTGTTTTAGTCTTTATCCTTATCTAGTTGCTTGCCCACCAAGTAACCATAAGATAAGCCTTGAAAACCCTTATCCTTTATCCTTTGGACGATTTCAAGGATCCTTATCTCCTTGAATTCATTCAACCTATATTTAGGATAACCATTACCATATTTTGTAACTATCACATAATTACAATTCAGCCCCTCTAGTTTAATTAATTACACTTGATCACAAAATTAATTCTTAATTAATTATTGACCAATATTAATTAAACAAATATGATTTCTCCTTTAATATATTACTCTTATGACATATTAATAAATGATAATAACCTCTCTCTCTCTCTATTTATTTCTCCAATCAAGTTGCTTTGGTGAAGGCAACCCAAAAGGACCATGCACCATCGGGTCAAGTACATACCAAAATAGTTATGGACTTAGACACTAATTCAACAGTTATGTGTTATGTATTTGAGGTACTTCTCAGGATTATAGGAAGGCACCGGCTTTATTTTACACACACTCGCATTGAAGATTTTTTTTTGGAGAATCCTGGATTTAATATATATATATATATATATATATATATATACAGTTTTTGGATATTATATATATATATATGTATATATATATATATATATATATATATATATATATATATATATATTTACTATCTTATAAAAGAAATTCTACTATTTCTAAAAATAGATTGAATATAATAATATTATTTTTTAAGACGTTCAAATCATTAAGCTAATAGTACAAGTAGTCATCAATAAAATAATATTAAATTTTAACCTGTGTTTTGAATCCTTATATTTCTCAACAAATTCTATCTCCTTCTCTGAATTTCGGATAATTCAAAATTTGAAACCATCAGATAATACATGTTGATTCAAATATCCCTCCTGCAGATGACTCTTTCTTAACAGGTTTTTATTTTAATCCTTACTTGTAATTGATTTCATCATTTTTAACTTTTTGTATTTTTATCTTATAAATATATTGGGTGAAGGCTTTATTATATCAGGTTTGTTCCTAAAAAGGTTTTTACTATGTTTCTTTAATGTGTTGGCTTTGCAGGTTCAAAGAACTCATGAATTACATACCATCGTTGAAAATGTTTTAATTTGTGACCAAACTTGGTTTAAAATCACAGTGAACAAGTTGACAGCTGAGTATTTTGGCCTTCTCAAAGGTCTATTTATCGACTTTTGAATCACAACATCTGATATTTTAAAGTTATTTTTATAAACTATTATTTATATTTTAGCATTTTACTTAGTAGCACATTAAATTAATAAAGGAATTAAGGAAAACGAAAAAAAAAAAGAGGACGATAAACAGTACAAGTGGTTTGGGTATGTATAAATGAAAGTAATAACCATTTAGGGGGTATTTGGCAAAAAAGCTTATTGCTTATTATTTTATTAGCTTATAAGTTAATAAGTAAGTGTAGGGTAACTTATGAAAAAATGACGTATTAGAGGTTCCCCACCGGAATAAGTTATTTTAATCCAAACACTTTTTTAACTTATAGTGATGTGGAACCTAATAAGTTGTTTTAAAAAAAGCTTAGCCAAACACCCCCTTAATATGGTATGGTAATGCTCTTGAAAAATAGATGTCATTTAATATTCATTTCTCGAAGTGAACGCAAAATGGTTTTAACTCTAAAGAGATCAAATTATTCGCCGCCCGCCGCTTTGTGCGGGTAGACGGCTAGTATATATATATATATATATATATATATATATATATATATATATATATATACAGTTTTTGGATATAAGATTTGATGATTTGACATTTTGACATTTTGTGATTTTATTATCCAGACAAGGCGTTTTTAAATTGAAAAATTTTGGTTTAAAATTTACGTTGTTACAAGTTGGTATCAGAGCCTTGGTTTGAGGGATTTGGATGCACCTCCGGGTGTGTTTGGACTCAAACCGAGGATTTGAGAAGAATTTTCAAAACAAATGATTTTTCTAAAACTAGAAAGAGTTTTAAGAGAAAACGAGCTGGAGTGGTGTGTACTATCAGCTAGAGCCCAAACGGTGATTTCTCAAAATACCCTTAGTTTTGTGTTATGAAATATTTATGAGATATTTTACTAGAATTACATGCTAGATGGTAGTCTAAGTATTTCATAGTCTAGGGCTAAAGTTGCCTGATTTGTGATGCCTTAGCCTAGGAGATGCGTTTGAACAATGTTATCTGTTATTTGCTTGAGTATGTGCTGAGTTTTGAGTCGGAGATAATCTAGGAAGAGATACTTAGATGAGCTAGAGAGGGTCTTCTGAGGGAGTAGCATGTGATTCGTGATATATAGAGTAATTGTGAATTAGAATCCTAGGAGGAGGACTTGGGGTGACTACAGGTGGGGTGTGGAAGGTAGTATTGGTCTCGTACTACTGAAAGGACCTAGTATGTATGCAATCCAAGTAAGACTCCTTAGGATGCTAAGGAGCAAGTAGGGATGAGTAGTCGAGTGTGAGTATGCTAGAGCGAGTCTCTGATGATTTTTATATTGTGTTTCAGAGACATCATGGTAGGTACACGCCACACCCCAGCGAGCAGTGGAGTTAGCGATGATGAGATTCGCAGGATGATTCATGACGAGGTGGCCGCAGCCAAACGAGAGGCTATTCCGGATATGTTTGGTTCTATTAAGACTAATTTGAGCGAGATGTTTGACGAGCGATATGATGCAGTTCCTGAGGCGGCTGCTGCCAGGCCATAGGGAGGTGACTCGTTGCTGTACCTAGAGTTCAGCAACACGAAGCCACCAGATTTTGATGGGACTCAGGATCCGATTCTTGCGATGAGATGGATCTATGATATCGAGGGGTGTTTCTATACTTGTTCAAGCCTAGAGCATTTGAGGGTGAGGTTTGCGTTGAACCATCTTCGCTTGGGAGCGAAGGGCTGGTGGAAGTTTGCAACGGCCAGTTTTACTCCTGCAGAGCACGCTGTGGTGACTTGGGAGAGGTTTACTGTGATGTTCCGAGATGAGTATCTTCCCCCGGTGGAGAGGGAAAGATTGGTCCAGGAGTTTTTGTCTCTCAAGTAGAAGACAGGGTCGGTGACTGTGTCACACCCCAAAACCTAAATGGCATAAACGTTCCGGGGCGGAGGACGTCAAGTACAGTATCATAACAATGCAAAGTAGTAAATAAGCAACAACATCATCCATTGCATTAATAGTATAATTTCATACAACTGTGTTCTTTAATAGTAATAAGACTCCAAAAATGAATAATCAAAACAAAAGATGAGTCTTGACTGTGTTCCGTCTTCTCAAAACCTGCCATCGGTACCTGTCTACTGATGACCTGAGAATACAATTTACTTTGAAAGCGTAGATCAGCATTTAAGTGTTGGGTTTTCTATGCATCAAATTCACTCTAAAACTAGGCAGCGGAAAAATCGAAACAACGATATACCTAAGTGTACATGCATCCTATGGATCTATGGCTTCATGCTAATTACATCAACCCTAGAAAACTAAAACATAAGTAAGAAAACATACCTCTTATGTAGCCCTTGTTCTCCATGCTTGAGATTTTGAACCTTCATGAAGTTGCTTAGATGAAAGGACCCAAACCAGAATCCCTATAATGGTATCACTGTTGGAATAGTGTCTAAGGCTGAAACTATATTAGGAAAGTATTTGACCCGATTGAGCATGGTCCTTTTGGGTTGCCTTCACCATAGCAACTTGACAGGATGATTTATAATGAGAGAAGAAATATTATTAATATATTATGAGAATAATATAAGGAATAATAATATTATCATTTGATTAATATAAGTAATAAATTAATTAGGAATTAATTTGGTGACTTAAAGAGATTAATTAATTAAAGGGGCATAAACTGTCAATTGATTGATAGTTGTATTTTAGGCTATAATCCCTTAAGGATAAAGGGGGGCGGTTTTGAGGGCTTAGGATAGGCCTTAAAATCGTCCAAGGCTTATCATTAGGGTATTGGATTGCTTAGGGCCTAAGTTATCCAATTAGGGTTTAAGGGTGAAACCCTAGGAGCCTCACTAGTATAAATAGACCCTATGGGTTAAGGGAAATCGGCACTCTTGTCTCTAAAGAAACCCTGGCCGATTTCTAGCTCTCTCCCCTCTCTCTCTAATCATCCTATTGCTAGTTGGTGTTTGTAAGACATTATAGGAGTGACAATTGTGACTCTAAAGCTCCAAGGACAAGAAGATTCAAGCAAGTGATTCAAGGTAATCTTCCAAATCCGATTTCTTATGTTATTATACTAGAATTGTCATTAGAAGTCTTGGATTCAATGCATGTTCAATTAGAGAAACCTAGATCCAAGCATTAGGGTTTGTATGTGCACATAGGAATGTTCATATAGCCAAAACCCATCAGTGCTATCAGAGCCTAGATTGGTTTCTATTGAATTGATGCATTGGTTGCTTGTTTCTTGCTTGCAAAATTCGATTTTTATGTTTCTGACTGGTGGACTCGGCAAGTCCCATAGTGGACTCGACGAGTAGGCTCATCGAGCTTGAAGAGATTCAAGAGTCGATTGATGAAGGAACCTCTACTGCTGTCGCTCAACCCGAGGAGGAAACTCCGGTTGTACCTATTGACGAATCATTAACTCTTAGACGTTTCGAAAGAGTTAGAGTTCAACCCCAGTTTTATGGTTTTCATATTACTACCGAAGGGGACATGTATATTAGTGATGGTACACTAATAAATCTAGATGAACCTAATAGCTATAAGGAAGCCATGGCAGGCCCGGAGTCTGCGAAATGGAAAGAGGCAATGGACAGCGAGATCCAGTCCATGTATGACAACCAAGTTTGGAATTTGGTTGATAATGTGCCCGGACGTAAGACCGTTGGGCGAAAGTGGATCTTCAAGAAGAAGACCGACGTGGATGGAAATGTACACACATATAAGGCGCGATTGGTTGCGAAGGGCTTTACTCAAACTCCCGGAGTTGACTATGATGAGACCTTCTCACCAGTTGTGAAGATAAAATCTATTATGGTGATGCTAGCAATTGCCGCATTTCATGATTATGAGATTTGGCAAATGGATGTCAAGACCACTTTCCTTAATGGGAAATTGGCTGAGGATGTTTACATGGCTCAGCCAGAGGGTTTTGCTGATCCAAAGCATCCGAATAGAGTGTGTAAGCTTGAGAAGTCCATTTATGGACTTAAGCAAGCATCTCGCAGATGGAATCTTTGCTTCGATGAGAAAGTCAAAGAGTTTGGATTTGTACGAAGCGAAGATGAATCATGTGTATATGTCAAAGCCAGTGGGAGTATAGTAAGCTTCCTCGTTTTGTATTTCGACGACATACTACTCATAGGAAACAACATCCCGACTCTGCAGGAGGTTAAGTCCTGGCTCGTGAAGTGCTTCGCTATGAAGGACCTCGGAGAGGCTTCCTATATTTTGGGAATAAGGATAGTGAGAGAACGAAGTAAGAGACTAATAGGACTTAGTCAGAACACTTACTTAGATAAAGTACTAAAATGTTTTAGTATGGAAAACTCGAAGAAGGGAGAATTACCGATACAAAGTAATGCCAAGTTGAGTAAGACTAAAAGTCCGAGTACCGAAGCTGAGATAGCAGAAATGAGCCGAGTTCCATACGCTTCCGCAGTTGGCTCAATCATGTAGGCTATGACTTGTACTCGCCCTGATGTAGCCTTTGCTTTGAGCATGGTTAGTAGATATCAAGGGAACCCTGGCAGAGCCCATTAAATTGCGGTCAAGAATATCCTTAAGTACCTTCGGAGGACGAAGGAATGGTTTTTAGTCCTCGAAGGGAGTGATGACTTGAAGGTGCGAGGGTATAGCGACGCCAACTTTTAGACCGACAGGGACAACTACCGTTCGCAGTCGGGCTGGGTCTTTACCCTGAATGGAGGAGCAGTAACTTGGAAAAGATCCAAGCAGGAAACCGTAGCTGATTCAACATGCGAATCAGAGTACATTGTAGCGAGCGAAGTGTCGAAAGAGGCAATATGGATGAAGAACTTCATCGGTGATCTTGGAGTTGTACCTGCCATAAAGGAGCCCATGGAGATTTTTTGTGATAATGAAGGAGTGGTTTCCTTGACCAAGGAACCGAGGGATCATGGTAGATCTAGACATATCGACAGAAAATATCACTTTATTAGACATCGTGTAGAAGAAGGACAACTCGTAGTGAAGAGGATATCATCAAAAGATAACCCGGCAGATCTGCTTATGAAGGGACTGAGCAGGGTTAAGCACTTGCAGCATGCTAGGAGTATTGGGCTGAAGGATGATATTAGTATAGATTAGATAGTATTGGAAACGTGTAATAGATAAATGTAATTAACATTTGATGATTAAATAAAAGAGTATTATTTATGAGTAATGTTACTATCCTATGTTAATTGTTTAACTATTGTTTCACTTTGCATGTTTTGACTTCCAGAATAATTGAGTTTATTAAGAATAATCAAATTATTCAAATTATCCACAATCGTTCATATGTTGGAAGTAGGTATGAATGAAGATTGTCATGAATTGGTGTGTAGATTGTCTAAATGGTATTAGACATAGCAAAAGTTTGCTGCAACTTTCATGAGTGTTTATGAACTAGTTTTGAGCATTGGAACAAACCCACGCTTGCTGGAATCACCTTATGGAATGTGATAAAAAGGGTGATCACGAGACGATAATATCATATGGTCTTAAAACCTAGATATATGGTTTGTTATTTGTTAATTGGTTGTGCATTGATAATGCGAAACTGCACCAGTAACTTGATGTTATAAAATGCACTGTTGTGTATAGTTGATTAATGAATAAGTAAATGCATATAAGTCGAAGTTTATATGTTACTTTTATCCTAAGAGGGTAAAAGCGATATCTCGTCCGCTCAATGATTTGATTTGACTTATGTGTCGGGCCTGGTCAGAACTGAATTGATTTGTTCGATTAAGTTCTATGTCAAATAAATCTGAGATCGAGAAACCAAATGCTAGACAATTGGTTCCATGTAAATGTCTGCATGATATCTAAACAGAGGACTGTACAATCCCTTATCTAAAGGACAAGATTGATAAGATCAGAGTTTGACAGCGTCTTTGAGAGCTACGATTGCTAATCGGATTATACTTGTATATAGTTACTAGACTTATCCAAGTGGGAGACTGTTGGAATAGTGTCTAAGACTGAAACTATATTAGGAAAGTATTTGACCCAATTGAGCATGGTCCTTTTGGGTTGCCTTCACCATAGCAACTTGACAGGATGATTTATAATAAGAGAAGAAATATTATTAATATATTATGAGAATAATATAAGGAATAATAATATTATCATTTGATTAATATAAGTCATAAATTAATTAGGAATTAATTTGGTGACTTAAAGAGATTAATTAATTAAAGGGGCATAAACTGTCAATTGATTGATAGTTGTATTTTAGGCTATAATCCCTTAAGGATAAAGGGGATCCGGTTTTGAGGGCTTAGGATAGGCCTTAAAATCATCCAAGGCTTATCATTAGGGTATTGGATTGCTTAGGGCCTAAGTTATCCAATTAGGGTTTAAGGGTGAAACCCTAGGAGCCTCACTAGTATAAATAGACCCTATGGGTTAAGGGAAATCGGCACTCTTGTCTCTAAAGAAACCCTGGCCGATTTCTAGCTCTCTCCCCTCTCTCTCTCTAATCATCCTCTTGCTAGTTGGTGTTTGTAAGCCATTAGAGGAGTGACAATTGTGAATCTAAATCTCCAAGGACAAGAAGATTCAAGCAAGTGATTCAAGGTAATCTTCTAAATCTGATTTCTTATGTTATTAAACTAGAATTGTCATTAGAAGTCTTGGATTCAATGCATGTTCAATTAGAGAAACCTAGATCCAAGCATTAGGGTTTGTATGTGCACATATAGCCAAAACCCATCAATCACACCTAATGACACCAAAGAGTGGAATAAAAATAACTAGGAGAATGGTCAATTTCACAAACCCAAAGGGGTTAGAAATCGTCCCTATGAGGGGGAGGAAGAAGGGTTGGCGAAACTTCAAGCCAAGGTGCAAGCAGGAATGAAATCCCTAAGGCCCTATTTATAGCTTTGGATGCCTCCTTAGGTGTAGTACTCCTTCCCATGTGGGATGGAGGCATAACCACGGAATTTCACTCCTTTCCCATGTGGGATGGAGTGATTTTCATCCAACCCTAATCCCATAAAGTTCTAGAACATTCCTGATTAACCAACTATCGATTAATAAACATTCAACCCTTTAATTAAGTAAACTGTTAATTAGTTCCCAAAATATATTTCCAATTAGTTTCTAATTAATTATTAACCATAATAATTAATAAAGCAATTTCTCCTTTATTTATTCTACTCAATTTGGGTCTTGAGGGCAACCCAAAAGGACCCTGTTATTATTAGAAATATTACCATTAGTTAATGACCTTGGACACTATTCCAACAGTCTCCCACTTTGACAAGTCATCAACTATACGAGGACTAATATTTCTCCAATAATAAACAGAGAGTTAGCCATCCAATGCAACTACCAAACTCTTGATCTAATCAAGATTCAACCCTTAGATAAGTGATCAACTATCCCTTCGTTCTATGATATCTGTATGAATTCGAGACATGGATAATGGTCAATCTCAAGAATTCAAGATTATGTTTCCCGATATAGATTTGTGACGACTGCATCTGACTACTAAATTGAACACATCAATTCCAGTTAGGGCTCGGCCAAGCACTTTAGATGTCAGCACCAAATCATCGAGGGGCCCATAGATATCACTTCTCCTATTAAGGCAGAAGGAACGAATAAACTTTGACTACATAGTTTTTGTCTATTTCATCATGTCACACATGGACATACCCTTTATAACTACCAGTTACGGTTAGTGTTGGAGTAGACCAATGCATAACAGAATCATAAAGAAAAACCCCATATGTATCTAGGTTTGAAGAATAGAAGATATTATCGTCTTACAATTACTCGTGACTGAATCCATGAAGTAATATCTAAGAGTGGGTTGGTCCAATACTTAAATCACTATTAAGCACTCATGAGTGTTAGCGCAATCTCTATGCTATGTCCAAACAATATGGACAATCCACTAATACTCACGATAGTCTTGAATCACTACTTACTTCCAAGAGTATGAACGACTATGGACGTTTGAGTAAATTAATACTTGGGAAGTGGGTTCTAAACATGCAAAAGTGAGAACGCAGTGATAGGCTAATTGAAATGACCGAAATCCATCATTTATTAAGATCACCACTTAATAATTGCCAAATCAAATTAAAACTTATACCGCTTAAAGTTCTCGGGTTTTAAAACAAACCAAACTAAGAGTTCTTAAGCCTAATCATTTGCAAATCTAATGCCTCTCGACTTTGTCTGACTGTCAGACTTGGTCAATGACATCGGCTTATAGAATGGATCGACAAGATTATCTTTCGATATGAATCATATTGACTATGATGTATTTACATTTGACTCGCTATCAAATGTGTTGGTACTTACTGAGTATGTTTCATGTGAGCTCATGTGACTTGGGATCCATACTCGAGGTAAGTTCACCCAAAGTCACAAGAAACTTCATAAGGACCATTAATGATTGAATCTAAACAAAAATGTCACTAATGAATCTCTTTTAGTCACATATTCTTCTTTGCAATCAACTGCAATATACTCTAAGTATGTTAAATCCACTATGGTGTATTACCCGATACTATTTCAAGCTAATATACCACCATTCAGTAAAAGCACGAATTCCGACTGCGAACAGAATTGCCTTTATTAGTGCGGAACTTAGCATCAATGTAACTCTTATAATGATCTCTTCCATACTATTAAGATCATCTCTTATGTCCTCCAAGGAAACTTAAGAATGTTCTTGATCTTGATTCATTGATTCTTGCCAAATTGATCTAATCCAACTTGTCATGCTCAAGTGTCACACCCCAAAACCGATAACGGCGGAATACGTTTCGGGGTGGATGACGTAGTGAACAGTATCATCACAATTGCATAATAGTAGAAACAAGAAACATACAACCATAGTATTACATAGTGAATTTAATTACACGCGTGTTTTGTAATGTTTAACAATCACTCAAAAGTAATTCAAAATAAGAGATGGGTCTTGTGTGCTCCACCTTCTCCAAAAATGCCGCGTCTGTACCTGTCTATCTATGACCTGAAGATACAAGTTATTTTGAAAACGATTATCAGCATAAAGCTGGTGAGTTCATAAGAGTTTAGTGTGAGTTTTTGTATACAAAGCATTAGTACTGAAAATGTATCATTTATGTTCATAAGTAGTAGAATCTTAGAAAATCCCATATTTTCCAGAAAACACATTGTAAGTGACAATCTGTGAAAAGTATGCATTCTTAATTTCTTTGAAACAGTTTATTGTAAAAATATATTGGCAAAATTTCCAATAACCAATGTGATAGAATAGGTTAAGTCTGTAATCAGTGATAGAGGTTCAAGTTTCCTTTAGTGATAGATACTTACTTACTTCGGGATGCAGATTAGTATTTAGTGTAGTATTTTAGAGTAGTTGTAGTGTATTCTTTGTATATTACCAATAGTGAGGATAATAAAGGATCCCATGACCTTCCCGGTCATGCATAGTATAGTGAAGTAGTGGCATCCCTAGGCCTGCACGGCGCGGACTGAGATTAACAGTCGGGATGTAATAGCGTCTGCCCCGTATAGATCTATACATGTAGAGTCGTCTCCTGCTGGAACACTCCGGGCGTAGTGAATAGCGAATAGAGTATCTCGTAGCGGGTTAGTGTATTATTGTTTGTTTAGTGTTTTCTCTATGGTTATAGTGTAGTAATCTTTTAGTATTGTTCATAGTGTATTCTCTTACTAGTGTATCGTCTAGTAATAGTGAGTATTATAGTGTAGATAGTAATAACTTTAGCGAGTAGTAGCGGTAGCGACCCTAACCATACCTATTATGGTTATCTTAGTGGGGATGTTTCTTAGCACGTTAGTGACTTTAGCATTAAGTGAAAGCAGTAATATTCGTATCCCATACTGATATACAGATTTTATATAAGTAAGAAATCAACGACAGTCGGACGGATAACTACTACCCTAAGCCCACAATCAAACAAGAACAGGAAATAAGGCGAGATATCGGTCCTAAGTCCTCCAAATCTTATTTATATAAATATATCAGAGTGGTTACATTTTATAAGCAAATTGATTAAATAAAAGTATTTTTCCAAAAGAACATTTAAATTTTGATTCGCTGTTCAAAAATAGTTTGAAAAGGGTAAAACCCGTTTTTAAGGCATAGGGACAAATCACATGTGATTTGAACTAAGAGTAGTGAATCACATGTGATTAATCCTTGTAACTCGGAAATCGTTCTGTAAAACTTTACATAAACATTTATAAGCAACTTGTATCTCCCCCCTAAAACATTTAAAACATTTGAAAGGTTCATTAAAGGGGTATGAACTCACCTGAAATCGCGGAAATCGGGTGAATCGGGTAAATCGGGTAATAGTGTCGATTGAGCGTTTGGTACCAAATAACCACTTGAGCACCTTTTAGGACCCTAATGTCATATGAAATATGTATTTTACAAGAAGTTAATCATCTTATGCTTTTCATTTTAGAATTTGGACATTCTAGTGTCGTTTTCGGGGTTTTAAGGCCTAGAAAGGGTTCCCGGGAGTGGTACAAGGCCATCAATGATTTACGGGAGGGTCCATGAGTTCACTCTTTCTGATTTTATGGCCTAAAAGCCACCCAATTGGGAGTTTACGGCCGTAAGCCCCTAGGCTTGGCCGTAAACTCAAGTGGTATCCCAAAGTGTATGTTTAAGGCCTTATATCACTTCCTTAATTTAGTGGTGGGTGTTTTGGACCAAAAGGGAAGGATTAACATCATAATTTGTGACATTTTTGGGGAGTTTACGGCCAAGACTTGTTCTTGGGCCGTAAACTCCTACAAATCCTTCAAGATGTAGGTTTTACTTGTACAACATGGTCCCAAATGGCTTAGAAAAATCCTAGAAGGCCCTATAGTGAGTTTGGAACAATTTGGCACACATTTTTAGGGAGTTTACGGCCCAAGAACACCGTTGGCTGTAAACTCTTCATTTGGTATCAAAATGAGGTGTTTAATGGTACAACACACTTCCAAAGGCCTTAGATAAATTCCTTTCATGCATTAGGGTAGTTTAAGGACTTGTTTGACACAATTTCTTGGGTGTTTACGGCCCAAGCTTAGCCTTGGCCATAAACTCCTCTTTTTGTGTTCAAATGATGATGTTTAATGCACTTAAGCCTTCCTTGGAGTCAAGTCTAATTTACCAAACATCCTAGAAGTGTTTTTGGGGCTTAAAACATAGATTTATGGGGTGTTTGAGGTGTTTACGGCCTAAGCACATGCTTGGGCCGTAAACTCCTTTTTAAGCATCATTTTCTTGTGTTTTAATGTCCAAACCCTTCTAGTTATAAGCCTTAATTAGTATACTAACATACAAGAAGGAAAAACTTGGTCTTTGGCTTGGTTTTGGGGGTTTACGGCCTAAGGAGCTTCTTAGGCCGTAAACTCCTCTTTGAACCTTGATTCCTATGATTTTTGGCCCTCAAATTCAATGAAGCATGTCAAGAATAAGATAGAGGATGAGTACTTACGTTTGGAAGTCGGAAATTAGCGGAATCGGGGTCGATTTCAAGTCTAGAGAGAGAAAGTAGAGAGAGAGAGAGAGTGGGTGTGTAGTAAATGAGTGTTCAAATGTTGTGCACACCCATTGCATATGTCTCGGGAATCGTACCCGATACACGGCTACCCGATGGTTAAAGTTAACTGGGTTAAAACTTTTTACCCGGGTGAAGTGGTTGAAAAGGTAATATAACTCTATTAGGTTAAACGGGGTTAACACATACGAGTTATATTCCTTATAATAATATCAAGCCCTGTTTAAATTTAGACATTCGGATATTGACGATTTCAAATATTACATAAAATAACGTATAGTGACACGTTCCGTTAGTAAAAATGGGATTTTTAACGGAATTAGATTTGAGGTTGTCACATCATCCCCCCGTTAGGGGAATTTCGTCCCGAAATTTAGAATACAACAGATTCGATATTACAATATTACTAAGCAAAGAGGTGAGGATATTTGAGTTTCATTTGATCCTCGCGCTCCCAAGTGAATTCCGGTCCTCGCTTGGCGTTCCACCGAACCTTCACAATCGGGATGCGGCTTTGTTTCGTCCGTTTTACTTCACGATCCAAAACCTCAGCAGGTTCTTCCACGAAGTTGAGGCTCTCATTGATCTCGATCTCGTCGAGAGGAATCACGAGAGTCTCGTCAGACAGACATTTCTTCAAGTTTGAGACGTGAAAGGTCGGATGTATGTTACTTAGCTCGCGGGGTAAGTTTAGTTTGTAAGCTACAGGGCCGATTCTGGCAAGAATCTCAAAAGGCCCTATGTACCTTGGGTTTAACTTTCCACGCTTCCCGAAGCGTATCGTGCCTTTCCAGGGCGAGACCTTCAGGAGGACTCGGTCTCCCACCTGGAATTCCAAGGGTTTTCTTCGTTTGTCGGCGTAGCTTTTCTGTTGATCCCTAGCGGCTTTTAGTCGTTCACGTATCTGTACAATCTTCTCGGTCGTCTCTCGAATGATCTCTGGACCAGTGAGGGCACTGTCAGGAACTCGTCCTTTAGCTAACTGAGTGTCCCCCACCTCGGCCCAGCACAACGGGGATCTGCACTTTCGGCCGTAGAGGGCTTCGAATGGAGCTGCCTTGATGCTCGTATGATAACTATTGTTGTAGGAAAACTCCACAAGAGGTAAGTGTGTATCCCATGATTTCCCGAAGTTGATTACACAAGCTCGCAGCATGTCTTCTAAGGTTTGGATCGTCCTCTCACTTTGCCCGTCAGTCTGCGGATGATAGGCTGTACTCATATCCAGCCTCGTCCCTAGTGCCTTTTGCAATGATTGCCAAAATCTAGAGGTGAATCTACTATCTCGGTCTGATATAATAGATATAGGGACGCCATGCAATCGCACTATTTCTTTTATATAAGTCCTAGTGAGCTTTTCCATCTTATCCGTCTCTTTGATGGGTAGGAAATGGGCGGACTTGGTCAACCTGTCCACGATGACCCAAATGGTATCTAATCCACCTGCTGTCTTGGGCAGCTTGGTGATGAAGTCCATTGTGATTCGCTCCCACTTCCATTCTGGTATTTCTGGTTGTTGGAGGAGTCCTGATGGCTTTTGACATTCTACTTTGACCTTTGCGCAAGTAAGGCACTTACTTACAAAGGTAGCGATCTCTGCTTTCATGTTCGGCCACCAGTATAGCTTTTTGAGATCCAGATACATCTTATCTGAACCCGGGTGGACGGAGTAACGAGTGTTGTGTGCTTCCTTCATAACCAAATCTCTGAAGCCTCCATGGCGCGGAGTCCAGATTCGGTCCATAAAGTAATAGGCTCCGTCACCCTTAACCTCCAGATTTTTATCCATTCCGCGCAGAAATTCTCCCATCACGTTTCCAGGCTTTAGAGCTTCCAGCTGAACCTCTTTGATCTACGTAGATAGATGTGAGTGTATGGTCATGGTTAGCGACTTGGTCCTTCATCCGGAATGTTCTTTTCTGCTCAGGGCGTCCGCTACTACGTTGGCTTTCCCCGGATGATATCGAATTTCACAGTCGTAATCGTTAAGTAACTCGACCCATCGACGCTGTCTCATGTTGAGTTCTTTCTGGTTCAGTATATGTTGGAGGCTTTTATGATCAGTGTACACCACGCTCTTCGTCCCATACAAGTAGTGTCTCCAAATTTTTAATGCAAAGACGACCGCTCCTAACTCGAGGTCGTGAGTAGTGTAATTCACTTCATGGTTCTTTAGTTGTCTCGAGGCATAGGTGATAACCTTGCCTCGTTGCATCAAGACACAACCGAGCCCCTGATTGGATGCATCACAGTATACTACGAAATCCTCTGTCCCCTCGGGAAGGGATAATACTGGTGCAGTGCATAGGGCTCGCTTCAGGGTCTGAAATGCCTTCTCCTGTCTCTCTTCCCAGTCGAATGATACACCCTTCTGTGTTAGCATGGTGAGAGGTTTCGCAATCCGAGAGAAATTTTTGGATGAACCGACGGTAGTAGCCAGCGAGGCCTAGAAATTGATGAATTTCCGTAGGCGTCTTTGGTGCTGACCAGTTCTCAATAGCCTTAATTTTGGAGGGGTCCACGTGGATTCCTTCTTCACTGACCACGTGTCCTAAGAATTCAACTCTCCGGATCCAAAACTCGCACTTAGAGAACTTCGCATACAACTTCTCGGATCGCAGGGTTTCCAGGACTAATCGTAAATGGCTTCTGTGCTCTTCCTCGCTCCGAGAGTAGACAAGTATGTCGTCAATAAAGACGATGACGAACTGATCTAGATATGGACGACATACCCTATTCATCAAGTCCATGAATACTGCGGGGGCGTTAGTCAGTCCAAAGGGCATCACTACGAACTTGAAATGCCCGTAGCGGGTTCGGAAAGCTGTCTTTGAAACATCTTCCTCAAGCACCCGTAACTGATGGTACCCCGATCTAAGATCAATCTTGGAGAAGTAACTGGCTCCTTGGAGTTGATCGAATAGATCGTCGATACGAGGGAGAGGATAGCGATTTTTGATCGTGAGTTTATTGAGTTCCCTATAATCGATGCACATCCGAAACGACCCATCCTTTTTCTTCACGAACAAGACCGGAGCTCCCCAAGGTGAGAAGCTCGGTCTTATAAAACCCTTGCTAAGCAGTTCGTTGAGTTGACCGGATAGTTCTTGCATTTCGGCGGGCGCTAGGCGGTAGGGCGACTTAGCTACGGGGGTAGCTCCTGGGATTAGGTCGATTCTGAATTCAACCTGTCGTTTAGGAGGTAGGCCTGGGAGATCCTCCGGAAAGACATCAGGAAAATCGCATACTACTGGAATGTCTTTTGGATCTTTCGATTTCTGGTTAGTGTCGACGACGTGAGCAAGAAAGGCGCGATATTCCTTGCGCAAGTATTTCTGAGCCTGAATACTAGAGATGATACGAAGGTTTTTACTTGGCTTATCTCCGTATATCACTAGGGTCTCTCAATTCGGAAAGTTTAGGCGAATGGCTTTCTCGGAACACAGGATGTCGGCGTAGTGAAGGCTTAGCCAATCCATACCAACAATGACATCGAAATTTTTGATTGAGACTGGTATAAGATCGATTAAAAAGGGGTGATCATCTAACGTGAGAGTACAACCTACATAGATTTCATTAGAGCTTTCCGTCTTCCCATTAGCCATTTCTACAACGAATGTTTCTTTTAGTGGTTGAGGGGTTTGTTTGAGTAGATGTTTAAAGTTTTGATTTATGAAGCTTCTTTCTGCACCACTATCGAATAAGACACAGGCATAAGAGTTGTTGAGAAGAAACGTACCCGTGACCACTGTGGGATCGGCTACCGCTTCATTGTGACCGATCGCAAGTAACCTTCCAGTTCCCCCAGCATTTGTAGTCTTCGGACAGTTCTTCTTAAAATGGCCCGCTTCGCCGCAGCCATAACACGTCGGGGTCACTCCCGTACCAGGAACCTGTGTAATAGGTTTGGGAGGGGCCTTGCAAAATCGGGCAGTATGGCCCTTCCGTCCGCAGTTGGAACACTGCAATTCACGGCATGGACCGTTGTGGTGAAAAGGGCACTTGGGACACTTAGGCAAGTTCCCACTGTAAGCCTTTGGTGGGACTGGAACAGCGGGTGCGGCTGGGATGGTGGCAGCATGAACCGCCACAATTTGCTGATCCCTGGAGGCGGTTTGAGTTTTCTTGCCTTTCTTCTTATCCCATCGTTTCCTCTTTCTATCAGATGATCCGGAAGGTGCAGTGGTAGTTGTGGTTGTTGTTGTTGTTGTTGTTGTTGGAGCGGAGGAGATTTCGTGGTTGATCAGACTCTGGGCCAATTCCTTGGCGCTGTCAAAAGTGGTAGGGCGTGAGGCCAAAACATTTCCTCGATACGGGGGCACTAAACCCCAGATGTAACGCTCAATCTTCTTGCTTTCAGAGGGGATCATGTTGGGACACATAGCCGCCAAGTCGCAAAACCTGGCCGTATAAGCCGTTATGTCGGTCCCCTTCATCTTGAGGTTCCAGAGTTCTTCCTCAAGCTTCTGAACTTCGCCCCTAGGGCAGTACTCTCCTCTCATAAGATCTTTTAGAGTATCCCAGCCCATGGCATTGGCTGTGACCAAGGAGAGTGCGTTGACATGGCCATTCCACCATGACAAAGCCCTATTAGTGAGGGTAGCAGTAGCGAACTTGATTTTGCTCTCTTCGGCACAAGAGCACATCTCGAACACAGCTTCGGTTCTTTCGAACCATTGGGACAATGCCAGAATTCCTCTGGTACCATCAAAGAAAGAAGGTTTACAATTCATGAAGTCTTTATAAGTGCATCCCTGCACTCGTTGGTGGACTTCACCAAATCTAGAATTTCCACCGCTCGCATCACCCGAGTTCATTTGGGCCATGGCTGCTGTTACAGCCGCAGTCACAGCCGTTTGGAACAACACCGGATCGAACTGAGGAGGAGGAGGTGGTGGAGGAGGGGTTTGAGTTTCAGGTCTTCCTCTGCTGGGACGCTTTCGTGGAGGCATCCTTCACTGGAAGATCATAAAAATGATAGCAATAGTAAGAGCCTATTGCGAACATGAATAGAGTGTTTCATGGATTAAATCAACATAATCCAAGATCAGGGTAAGAGTTATAGCAATAGAGAAATCATCTGCCAATATACTGGTATTAATGATGCAACAGAAGTTCGTGAAAATTGACCTAGCAGTAGGTCTTACATCACACCATAGAGAAAATGTTGGCAGTTTAGAGGTTCAGCTAGAGTACTTTTAAACTAGGAATGTTTACAGATAAGGGACCTACGGAACATAGAGATAAAAGGCTAGTCCTTTAAACAAAAGAGTGAGGTAACTAGATGTCTTTTATTGGCGACGGCTGCTTGTCGGGCGAATCCTCAGATCCTCCAGTTGACGCATAACTTCTTGAAGGTGTCGATCCTGAGTCCTTTGGCGTGCTCGAAGTTCCCTAACTTCAGCTCGGGATGCTGCCAGCTGATGCTGCAGAGCCTCGGTTGTCCTCCTTGTCCTGTCCATGGCTTCTTCGAGTTGGCGGATGCGAACAGTGTTGAGGTTTGAGTTGGCATCCACTTCTACCACTCGACCAATGGCAGCTTGACTTTGCTCAACATTCCTGGCAATCCTTCGGATCATGATGGGCCGAACCCGATCTGCTGATCCTCCTTCGCTTATGTTGTAGAAGCTTCGGTCTCCATTGTAAGGCAAGGGCTGACCCTGCTCCTCGCTCCATCGATGCAAGGACATTGCCCACATAGGAGTGGGGCTCTGAAATGCGGGTCGGGGGTTAGGGTTTGGGGCTTCAGGAGGTTGGTTGTTGACTTCTGGCTCAGAGCTCGAGTTATCCAAGAAGCCTTCGGCATGATGATCATCCAAAGGAATAGGGTGATCGTCGTCGGACTCTTCTTCGAGCCATCCTCCATTGCCTTGGTTCGGAAAGTACGGATCGCCGGGTAGATGGAAGCCAGCCATGCTATCTACGCGAGAAAGGGGGAAAGAAGATTAATAGACGTACTATTCTAAGATACTTATAGGAGGAATGATTACCAGTTGACCCAATACTTGCATAGTGCATACCGATTACATGTAACCGAAGCAAAATAGTCCTTCGAATAAACCACCCTAACTTCAGACCCCCAATCAAACAAGAACAGGGAATGAAGCAAAGGCTGCAGATTCTGAGTCTATAGCGCCCTAATCACATGTAATCGTGGTGTATCCACTTAGCAACTATCGTCCTACTAGTAACGACCCTTTTTGTTAACACATACGTATAATCTAAAGATACAGAATACTCCTATAGTATTCTTATGGTAGCGTTATTGTGGTATTGTTGGTAAGTTTTAGACTTGTTGCAACATCACAATCAAACTTAGGCACATGCTAGTCACTCCCAGGAAAACGTAGTTGATCAGGCTACATCATCCTGAATGTGACTATATGTCTCTAAACCCAATTGCGCTGCCCAACAATCTTAATACTTTCGTTTTGTTCTAGGATAATACTGATTCCTGTGATTCATAGTGATGAGTGTATATATACTTGGTTAGATCTTTTAGATACTTAACAGTATATATTCTTGGTCAGAGTGTTTTAGTCCCGAAGTGTTTATAGTTCGTATATCTTTTATAGGTTGATATACTTGATTCACTATAAACAATGCTCTGATACCAATCTGTCACACCCCAAAACCGATAACGGCAGAATACGTTTCGGGGTGGATGACGTAGTGAACAGTATCATCACAATTGCATAATAGTAGAAACAAGAAACATACAACCATAGTATTACATAGTGAATTTAATTACACGCGTGTTTTGTAATGTTTAACAATCACTCAAAAGTAATTCAAAATAAGAGATGGGTCTTGTGTGCTCCACCTTCTCCAAAAATGCCGCGTCTGTACCTGTCTATCTATGACCTGAAGATACAAGTTATTTTGAAAACGATTATCAACATAAAGCTGGTGAGTTCATAAGAGGTTAGTGTGAGTTTTTGTATACAAAGCATTAGTACTGAAAATGTATCATTTATGTTCATAAGTAGTAGAATCTTAGAAAATCCCATATTTTCCAGAAAACACATTGTAAGTGACAATCTGTGAAAAGTATGCATTCTTAATTTCTTTGAAACAGTTTATTGTAAAAATATATTGGCAAAATTTCCAATAACCAATGTGATAGAATAGGTTAAGTCTATAATCAGTGATAGAGGTTCAAGTTTCCTTTAGTGATAGATACTTACTTACTTCGGGATGCAGATTAGTATTTAGTGTAGTATTTTAGAGTAGTTGTAGTGTATTCTTTGTATATTACCAATAGTGAGGATAATAGAGGATCCCATGACCTTCCCGGTCATGCATAGTATAATGAAGTAGTGGCATCCCTGGGCCTGCACGGCGCGGACTGAGATTAACAGTCGGGATGTAATAGCGTCTGCCCCGTATAGATCTATACATGTAGAGTCGTCTCCTGCTGGAACACTTCGGGCGTAGTGAATAGCGAATAGAGTATCTCGTAGCGGGTTAGTGTATTATTGTTTGTTTAGTGTTTTCTCTATGGTTATAGTGTAGTAATCTTTTAGTATTGTTCATAGTGTATTCTCTTACTAGTGCATCGTCTAGTAATAGTGAGTATTATAGTGTAGATAGTAATAACTTTAGCGAGTAGTAGCGGTAGCGACCCTAACCATACCTATTATGGTTATCTTAGTGGGCATGTTTCTTAGCACGTTAGTGACTTTAGCATTAAGTGAAAGCAGTAATATTCGTATCCCATACTGATATACAGATTTTATATAAGTAAGAAATCAATGACAGTCAGACGGATAACTACTACCCTAAGCCCACAATCAAACAAGAACAGGAAATAAGGCGAGATATCGGTCTTAAGTCCTCCAAATCTTATTTATATAAATATATCAGAGTGGTTACATTTTATAAGCAAATTGATTAAATAAAAGTATTTTTCCAAAAGAACATTTAAATTCTGATTCGCTGTTTAAAAATAGTTTGAAAAGGGTAAAACCCGTTTTTAAGGCATAGGGACAAATCACATGTGATTTGAACTAAGAGTAGTGAATCACATGTGATTAATCCTTGTAACTCGGAAATCGTTCTGTAAAACTTTACATAAACATTTATAAGCAACTTGTATCTCCCCCCTAAAACATTTAAAACATTTGAAAGGTTCATTAAAGGGGTATGAACTCACCTGAAATCGCGGAAATCGGGTGAATCGGGTAAATCGGGTAATAGTGTCGATTGAGCGTTTGGTACCAAATAACCACTTGAGCACCTTTTAGGACCCTAATGTCATATGAAATATGTATTTTACAAGAAGTTAATCATCTTATGCTTTTCATTTTAGAATTTGGACATTCTAGTGTCGTTTTCGGGGTTTTAAGGCCTAGAAAGGGTTCCCGGGAGTGGTACAAGGCCATCAATGATTTACGGGAGGGTCCATGAGTTCACTCTTTTTGAGTTTATGGCCTAAAAGCCACCCAATTGGGAGTTTACGGCCGTAAGCCCCCTAGGCTTGGCCGTAAACTCAAGTGGTATCCCAAAGTGTATGTTTAAGGCCTTATATCACTTCCTTAATTTAGTGGTGGGTGTTTTGGACCAAAAGGGAAGGATTAACATCATAATTTGTGACATTTTTGGGGAGTTTACGGCCAAGACTTGTTCTTGGGCCGTAAACTCCTACAAATCCTTCAAGATGTAGGTTTTACTTGTACAACATGGTCCCAAATGGCTTAGAAAAATCCTAGAAGGCCCTATAGTGAGTTTGGAACAATTTGGCACACATTTTTGGGGAGTTTATGGCCCAAGAACACCCTTGGCCGTAAACTCTTCATTTGGTATCAAAATGAGGTGTTTAATGGTACAACACACTTCCAAAGGCCTTAGATAAATTCCTTTCATGCATTAGGGTAGTTTAAGGATTTGTTTGACACAATTTCTTGGGTGTTTACGGCCCAAGCTTAGCCTTGGCCGTAAACTCCTCTTTTTGTGTTCAAATGATGATGTTTAATGCACTTAAGCCTTCCTTGGAGTCAAGTCTAATTTACCAAACATCCTAGAAGTGTTTTTGGGGCTTAAAACATAGATTTATGGGGTGTTTGAGGTGTTTACGGCCTAAGCACATGCTTGGGCCGTAAACTCCTTTTTAAGCATCATTTTCTTGTGTTTTAATGTCCAAACCCTTCTAGTTATAAGCCTTAATTAGTATACTAACATACAAGAAGGAAAAACTTGGTCTTTGGCTTGGTTTTGGGGGTTTACGGCCTAAGGAGCTTCTTAGGCCGTAAACTCCTCTTTGAACCTTGATTCCTATGATTTTTGGCCCTCAAATTCAATGAAGCATGTCAAGAATAAGATAGAGGATGAGTACTTACGTTTGGAAGTCGGAAATTAGTGGATCGGGGTCGATTTCAAGTCTAGAGAGAGAAAGTAGAGAGAGAGAGAGTGGGTGTGTAGTAAATGAGTGTTCAAATGTTGTGCACACCCATTGCATATGTCTCGGGAATCGTACCCGATACACGGCTACCCGATGGTTAAAGTTAACTGGGTTAAAACTTTTTACCCGGGTGAAGTGGTTGAAAAGGTAATATAACTCTATTAGGTTAAACGGGGTTAACACATACGAGTTATATTCCTTATAATAATATCAAGCCATGTTTAAATTTAGACATTCGAATATTGACGATTTCAAATATTACATAAAATAACGTATAGTGACACGTTCCGTTAGTAAAAATGGGATTTTTAACGGAATTAGATTTGAGGTTGTCACATCAAGGCATACGAGTCATCAGATTTGGTACATATTATGGCATATATGATCGATCCCATAGCAGAAGCATGTGGGACACGACTCATAACTTCTAGTAGAACTAGGACATTAGCATTGCTCAATGTCATGCTAGCCTAAACTCCTTTTTGAGTTCTGCATGTCAAGTTTCCTCAACATTCCATGCACTTTGGCTTAATCCAATGAATCACTTTGATCTATCTCCATAGATCTTTATTATGTACGTGTTTTGTATCTCCCATGTATATCATAGTGAAACAATTCTGATACCAAGCCAAGCTTTTACACTTGCTAAGTTAGAGTACAATTTCTTATGAATCGTACATTATCTATGTACAATACAAGGATGACTACAGTGCTCCCACTAGCACTGACATATATATGGCTTATCTATGTTTCTCGAAATGCAAACTCCTTGAACTTTTCTCATTGAAACAAAGATTCCAATTACTCCCACTAGTTTTGACATATATACAGCTTATGTTTATTTCTTGAAATTCAAACTCCTTAAACTTTCTCATTGAAATAATGTTCCCACTTGCGAGATGCTTATTTCGGCCCATAAATGAACTTATTAAGCTTACACATCCTTCAAAACCTATGTTGGTTTAATTATGTGTTTGTTCCTATCCATGATTGTCTCTACTTGAAGATCCACTTGCACCTAAGGGTTAAGGTCAAGTGCAAGGTCTACCAAATAACAACATACATGGATTGAATCTCGCTTTCCAATTCCTCTTTCTATGTTGTTGCCTTTAGGGCCTACCATAGCTTCCGATAGCTGGTACAATCTAATTGATATCTACCAGTGACTCAAATACCTTAGCAATATAAACTCTTATATAACTAGGTCCATGACGTCTTCTATCAGATTTATAAGGAAAAATGGAAATTTGTCAGTTTCCTTAATAGCTCTTTCAATTCCAAATTGAATGCTATGTCCAACTTTAGGCTCTTCGTTGGTTGACTCTTGAATCTTATCAAGATCAATGTGGCTTCCACTGTCCCTTTTGTAAATCAGCTCCCTCTCTTGGAAGACTCCCCTTTGAGCAACATACACTTTGTTCTTAGAAGGTTGTTAAACAATTATCCAAAATGCTTGATGGGCTCTCCAAATAAATGACACATCTTTAATCAAAGTCCTAGATTGTCGAGCGCTTCACGACAAGCATAAGCCTTATAATTGTAGACTTACATATATGGCAGTGAGGATAGAATGTCACTTCACATATCATAGAGTGTTTCAGGAACCTACTTAGTTGGCACAAGACCAAAGGACTTCTTGTAACACTATTCATGGTACAATCCACGAATTGTTAGCAAACACAGTGCGACTCATCTAGTACAAAATCAATGAACTATTTGTTTCTCTAACCAACTAACACTTCCTAGTGGCAGTGTTCTGGACGGAGATAGATCATGAAACTCTTTCATGATCACTTAGATGATCGATAAAGTTTGGACTGAGATTCTCACTATGAGTGTCTCATCCTATTGCCCAATTGATTCTTAACTTCGCTATATGAGAGCTCTAAACACCTGAGAGGTTCCAGACTCACATTCATACGAAGTTGGTCTCACTATGTATCGTGGTTAATCTGAACGGTCCATTAGTGTGAACTAATTCCAACAGATACTCACATCACCCAGTTACGCATTCATCATCTATCTTGATAAACAAGATTTGCATTTATCAAAAGACTCGAGGTCAAATCATATCTGATCCAACTGGATACTTGGTGATGCATTTCTCATTTATGTATCCAAGACTGTGATGCCACAAATACATTTCACCCAAAACTTTGGATGTATTTGAATCAGTACGTATCGTGGTCATTCTGAACGATCCATTAGTTGAACTAACATCAACAGATATTCACAATAATACACCTTATTCAAATGTTCGAATCAATTTTGAACTATTGCTACTATACTAGCTTCATAGATTTCATGACTTTCTTTTAACATGTTAGAATGCTCCACATTTAAATAAGTCCGAACTATCTCATGAATCATAGTATAAACAATTTCAATTATAATACCATAGACTAAACATTTTGAAAAGAGTTGTCTTTTGATCCTATGAATGTAGCAAGGGCTTGGCATTCATGATCAAATTATCTTTTCCATGGTTCAGTCTTTTTACTTCATTTTAGCAACTGCACATTCTTGCTAATGTCAGTTCTTAATCCTTAGTAAATACTCAAGGTTTAGAAGTTATGTTTTGATGGCATTATAAATCCATATATTTGTTTGAATAACAAACATGGAAGAACTAGTTAACCTTTGATCCAATGGAAAGTAGCACGTGCTCGTGATCCATGATCAAATTTAACTTCTTCATGTTCCAGTCCTTTCACCTCAAATATACATTTGGCCAAGTTTGATTTCTTAGTCCTTTTCTTGTTATGGAAACAAGCAGCTATCAGAACATATCTTAGAATAACCCTTCCTTTGTCCTAGGTATTAGGGCCTTGATTAGGTATACCCACACTAATCGCCTTTTAAACTGTGGGCAATTGGCGTTCTTCTTCTTGACACTTCTATTCATGATGGTAAAATATGGGAGTGTTTTGAAGTATGAGTTTCTATGATTGGCCATGCTAGTTCCAAAAGGAAACCTCAACATGCTACACAACTCCTTAATGGACATTCCAAGTTGTTCATATCAAAAGCAGAATGAAATGATCATATGTACATGTTAGCTAGTCGACTAACCATAGTCAACTCCTAACTCAAGGAAATTCCATTTTACTTCAATATGTCAATTTACAACGTACATTTGATAATTGCTCTTTCTACCAATTTATAATGCAATGTTTGAAGTAACCTAGGAAGAACAAAGGCGTGATCTTTCCTTTTGTTTATGAGAACTATTCCCAAACTACGACATTGACAAGATTGATCATCCTCATAGATAATCCTCTCAAAGGTTTTATAGAAGTAGATTTTAGTGGATAAGGTTTTCGACATCATGCAATAAAATTCCATTATAGTTTGTTTTACTTATCCTTCGAAAATAATCACCCTAAATTATTTTATAAGGCTAGGATCCATATTTGGCTCCATGATGTGTAAAGGGATGTCGTAAACACACCATAAAGTGTACATGCATCCTATGGATCTATGGTTTCATGCTAATTACATCAACCCTAGAAAACTAAAACATAAGTAAGAAAACATACCTCTTATGTAGCCCTTGTTCTCCATTCTTGAGATCTTGAACCTCCATGAAGTTGCTTAGAAGAAAGGACCCAAACCAGAATCCCTCTAATGGTATCACACCCAATGACACCAAAGAGTGGAATAAAAATAACTAGGAGAAGGGTCAATTTCACAAACCCAAAGGGGTTAGAAATCGTCCCTAAGAGGGGGAGGAAGAAGGGTTGGCGAAACTTCAAGCCAAGGTGCAAGCAGGAATGAAATCCCTAAGGCCCTATTTATAGCCTTAGATGCCTCCTTAGGTTTAGTACTCCTTCCCATGTGGGATGGAGGCATAACCACGAAATTTCACTCCTTTCCCATGTGGGATGGAGTGATTTTCATCCAACCCTAATCCCATAAGGTTCTGGAACATTCCTGATTAACCAACTATCGATTAATGAACATTCAACCCTTTAATTAATTAAACTGTTAATTAATTCCCAAAATATATTTCCAAAATATATATCCAATTAGTTTCTAATTAATTATTAACCATAATAATTAATAAAGCAATTTATCCTTTATTTATTCTACTCAATTTGGGTCTTGAGGGCAACCCAAAAGGACCCTGTTATTATTTGAAATATTACCATTAGTTAATGACCATGGACACTATTCGAACACTAAGCTGGTGAGTTCATAAGTATTTAGTGTCAATGTTTGTATAAGTTTGATAAGGATGTTTGTAAATGTATAATGTAAATTTTTGCATATGTTTGAAAACTCCTATAAAATCTTATATTTTCTACTAGTATAAAAAGTAGTTTTCTACCAAGACCCGACTGTTTTGTATGTTTGTTTCTCTGTAAAAGTGAATGCTTTTCCCAAATATGACTACCATTACCAAAATATAGTTTTATATTACCCTTTATGTGAGAAGATCACAATTTGAATATAATGGGAAAATGTATATGTACTGCATTATTATTTGTATTAACTACGGAAGTAATAACTACCTTAAAACCAATGGTTTAATTAAGGAAAAATGTGATAAGCAACTGACTATAACACGACGATGAGAGACGTCAGAAGAAATGACATTTGGCACCCATAGACTTGCAAATTCCACTATAGCAAACAGCAAGGGTGTAGGATAGTCAATCCAGTATAGATCTATAGGCAAACTCACACTCTCCAAGAGATTCTGGTTACAAAACGTGACACAACGAAATAGTCGTTGTGTCCTGAAGTAGTATCTCACATTATGTTATTTTTGAACCTTGTTATAGTATACTTGTTATAGTAATAGTATTCTCTGTATAGTATTCTTTGTTATAGTATTCTCTGTTATAGTATTTGTATATGATAGTATTCTCCTAAACTATACCTATTATAGTTTACTAGTGATTTCTATAATTGAATTAATGATTGAATGTATACCTTTGCTACCCAAAGGTACTGAACTGATTGATAGTACTTTTATATCTACATATGTATACGTAATATATATCTAATATTTAGACGACCTTCGGACAAATAACCGATACCCTAAGTCCACATCCAAACAAGGAAAAGGAAATAAAGCGAGTTAGCAGTCCTAAGTCCTTTAAACATTATGTATATAACTATACTTATATAGACATGCTTTTGACAATATATAAGTTTAAAAGAGCTTTAGTAATAAATTTAAATAGTTTTGAACAATAAATAATAATGACTTGATGTCAGTTTATAAAACGATTTAAAAGTAATTTGTTTGATAACACTGTTTAAAGTATATGAAATTCTTTGTTTAAAACACAGTTATAAATCACATCTGATTGATTATATAACTAACATGTTTTCTACTTGTACCCCCCCCCCCCCCTAAAAGCATTTAAAATCATTTAAAAGATAAGTTAAGGGGTATGAACTCACATGTAGTGAGTGGTGTGAATGAAAGATCTTTTGCAGGATTGCTAAGTGTCAAGTGAAGACTTGAGCATAATGGATCCTAAATAGCATATAATGACACATAGATGTATCTAATTAGTGTTTATAACATATAATCATGAAATGAAACATCCTTAGGGACTAGGTAACACTTGTATTGAAGTGTTAAACCACATAGGATTGCATATAAGGGAAGTATGACCTCACATAGGAGTTTACGGCCAACATGTATGTCACACATGAGTTTACGGCCAAGGGGTTCATGGCCCTAAGAGTTTACGGCCGTAAAATCATGGTATTTTGTACCAAATTGTGTGTTAAGGTCTTACAAGTCATTAGGAAGTGTTCTAGGTTCAAGTCTAAGCGTTAGGAAGGAGTTATGGCACAATTGCACCACAAATTAGGGTTTACGGCCCAAGGAGATTACCTTGGCCGTAAACACCTTTTGTTATTGAGTTTCTTGATGTTTTCTAGTTGTTTAACAAGTGATTCAATCATATAACAAGCTAAGGGTAGTGCACTTACTTGGTTTTCTTGGTGAAATGAAGAGCACTTGAAGATCTATCAAAATGAAGAGATTTCATCGATGAAATCATGTACAATCACTAGATAAAGAGATGTAACAAAAAATCAAAAGAAAGAATTCTTACATTTTTGGAAGATCAAGATGAAGATCTTATGATACTTGAGAGAGAAATCGGGTTTCTAGCCTTGAAATGCAAGAGAAATAAAGAAAATGACGTAAACTCATGTATTTAACATGAGTTTATGGCCAAAGCATGAGTTTACGGCCCAAATATGTAGGTTTGGCCGTAAACTCCCCATAATGGGTTTAAAGTTTGATTAGGGCACAATGAACTCAAATAGATACTTCCTAACACCTGATTCTTGAATATACTAGGCTTAGAACACTCGAACAGACTCTAAACAATGCTAAAAGATAGCAGAAACAAGTTTGACTTTGATTGAATTGATTTATTGTACAAGATAGAAATTCTGGGTTGTCACAGACTGAGATTACACGGATGTTTCAAGAGAGGGCACTATTCTACCCTGAGCATGTGTTGATGCAGCAGGCATGCATGAGTCGATATTTGAGCATTTTGAGGAGGAATATTCAAGAGTTCATGGAGAACTCGTCTTATCGGACATTTGCAAAGCTTCAGGAAAATGTCAGGTGGAGGGAGATCGAGCTGGAGACTCAGGCTTGGGAGGATGTGGAGTCTCAGGGGAGAGACCGGAGGCCGGCACAGTCGCAACCGGTAGCTAAGCGGGCTAAGCCCGCTGATTCGAGGACTGGAGGCTAGAAGGGCGCACTTGCAGAAAGTGCGGCAAGAGACACGAGGGGTCGTGCCGAGCGAGGATCTGCTACAAATGTGGCAATGAGGGGCACATGGCGAAGGATTGCCCCAAGGGCTTTGTAGTTGCTATCACTGCAACCAGACTAGCAACCGGAAGGCCGAGTGCCCCCAAATTCATCAAAGATCAGCATAGGGATCTGCACCTGCTGCCTTGTGTGCTACTGATAGTCAGCCGGTGAAGGCCAAGGTTCCGAGGGCTAGTGGTAGAGCTTTTCAGTTGACATCGAAGGAGGTCCGCGCAGCACCTGATGTCGTGGCTGGTACATATTTCCCTTTTATTTAATTTTTTGAGATTTAGTGTGCTTATTCTGTGTTATATTTAGATACATTTCTTGTGATTTCTATAACTACTTTAGTGTTATTCGAATCGGGTACGAGTCGATCCTTCGTGTCCTTAGCTTTTAGTCATCACATCAGTATACGATGGGAGGCATTGAGTCGACCTTTGAGGGTTTCTATAGCTGATGAGCGTGCAATTTTTGCTACTGATGTGTTCCGAGGATGTGTGCTGAAGATTTTTGGTGTCGAGTTTCTGATTGATCTGGTACCGATTACGATGGGGGATGTCTGTGTCATCATGGGCATGGATTAGTTGAATTGATTTGGAGTCGTGATCGACTGCAAGCGTCAATTGGTGACTATACAAGACCCTAATGGGGGAGTGCTTATAGTGTATGGTGAGGGTACTAGTTATGGGTTAGCCTTCTGCTCTACTACCATGCCGAGGCAGAGTCTACAGCAGGGTTGTATGGGTTTTTTAGCATATGTGTTGGATACACGGATTGCTACCGAGAGACTGAGATCTATGGCCGAGGTTCCGATGGTGAGTGAGTTTTCGAATGTTTTTCCCGAGGAGTTATCGGGCGTGCCTCCCGAGAGGCAAGTGGAGTTCTGGATTGATTTGGTTCCGGGAGCGGTGCCTCTCGCCAGGGCACCTTATCGCCTTGTGCAACCCGAGATGCAGGAGTAATCCTCACAGCTCTAGGAGCTGCTGGGGAAGGGATTTATCAGACCGAGTAGCTCGCTGTGGGGAGCGTCGATCCTTTTTTTCAAGAAAAAGGATGGTTCACACTGGATGTGCATTAATTACCGGGAGTTAAACAAGCTGACGATTAAGAACCATTATCCACTTCCGAGGATCGACGATCTGTTCGATCAGTTTCAGGGGGCGTCATGGTTTTCCAATATCAATTTGAGGTCTGGATATCATCAGATGAGAGTTCGTGAGGAGGATATCTAGAAGACGGTCTTTAGGACTCGTTATAGGCACTACGAGTTCGTGGTGATGCCTTTTGGGCTCACCAACGCATAGAAAACATTCATGGATCTCATGAACCGTGTGTGCAGGCCTATGTTGGATCGATCGGTGATCGTGTTCATCGATGATATTCTGGTGTATTCGAGATCCAGAGAGCAGCATAAGGAGCATCTGAGAGAGATTCTTGGAGTTTTGAGATCGGAGAGGCTGTATGCCAAATTCTCCAAGTGTGAATTCTGGTTACGAGAGGTCCAATTCCTGGGACATCTTGTTAATCAGAATGGGATATTGGTCGGCACAGCCAAGATTGAGGCAGTTATGCTATGGGAGGTGCCGAGATCCCCTTCCGAGATCAGGAGTTTTTTGGGATTGGCCAGTTACTATCGGAGATTTATCAGAGATTTCTCCAAGATTGTTGTTCCCCTCACCAGGTTGACACGGAAGGGTGTTACTTTTAATTGGGGTCCCGAGCAGCAGGCTTCATTTGAGACACTTCGCCAGAGATTATGCGAAGCCCCAACATTAGTTCTTCCTGAGGGAATAGGGGACCTTATGGTATACTGCGATGCATCTATATCAGGGATGGGTGCGATGCTGATGCAGAGGGGGCACATGATAGCATACGCGTCGAGGCAGTTGAAGCCCCACGAGACGAGATATCCCACCCACGATCTAGAGCTGGGGGCGGTGGTGTTCGCCTTTAAGATCTGGCACCACTATTTGTACGGGGTTCGGTGTACCATATACATGGACCACAAGAGCCTAAAGTATTTCATGGATCGGCCCAACCTAAACATGAGACATATGAGATGGTTGGATGTGGTGAAAGACTATGACTGCAAGATCTTGTATCATCCGGGAAAGGCTAATATGGTAGCCGACGCCCTGAGCCGTAGAGCCGAGAGTGCTTCAATCCGAGATGTGTGTATGAGGATGACGGTGATGACTCCAGTCTTAGATACCATTCGAGAGACCGAGGTGGAGGCCGTGAGACTAAAGAACCGCAAGAGGGATTTGGTGATTGGATAGGTGCCTGAGTTTCTAACGGAAGGTCGTGGGCTTATGACTTTCCGAGGGTGGATTTGGGTGCCCTATACAGGTAGAGCTCGGTGTATACTGATGGAGGAGGTGCATAGGTCTAGCTTATCGATCCATCATGGGGCCACTAAGATGTATTTGGACCTGAAAAGGAATTACTGGTGGCCTTGTATGAAGAGGGATGTGGCTTAGGTAGTTAAGAGGTGCTTGACTTGCCGCTAGTTTAAGGTAGAGCACCAGCGTGGTCCATTGCAGCCTCTGGAGATTCCCCAGTGAAAGTGGGAATAGATTTCTATGGACTTTATCACCATGTTACCAAGGACTGCGCATGGAATTGACGCGATTTGGGTGATTGTGGACCGGCTGACGAAGAGCGCTCACTTCCTCGCCATCAGTGAGAGTTCTTCTACAGAGAGATTGACCAAGATTTATATGAGGGAGATGGTAGCTCGGCATGGAGTGCCAACCTCGATAGTGTCAAATCGAGACGCACGCTTTACTTCCAGATTCTGGAAGAAATTTCATGAGGAGTTTGGTAGCCGGTTACACTTCAGTACCGCGTACCATCCGCAGACAGACGGGTAGAGCGGGCAGACGATTCAGATGTTTGAGGACATGCTGCGTGCATATGTTATGGATTTCGGAGGAAGTTAGAACACTTATTTTCCCTTGGCTGATATTTCTTACAACAACAGTTATAATTCGAGTATTGGTATGCCTCCCTTTGAGCTTCTTTATGGGAGAAAGTGTCGGACTCCCATTTGTTGGGGAGGGGTAGGGCAGCGAGTGATGGGTGGCACTGAGATAGCGTTGAAGAAGACTGAGCAGACTCAGCAGATCAGTCAGAGATTACTGACGGCCCAGAGTCGCTAGAAGAGTTATGGAGACAGGCGACGATCCGAGTTGGAGTTCCAGGTCGGAGATTTTGCACTCATGAAGGTATCCCCTTGGAAAGGGGTGATATAATTCAGAAAGCGGGCAATTTGGGGCCCCAGTACATTGGCCCTTTCAGTGTGACCGCCAGAGTGGGGAAAGTAGCTGTGACAACCCGATATTTCGAATCAATGTAATGACCTAAAAAGTCAAGAATTGTAATCTCTTTTGATATAATGAAATTAGCATCAAAAATAAAATGTTCAAAAGTCTCTATTGGGTTGCCTAAAATGATAGTTATCGTGTCAAGGTTTTCAGAAATATAAAGAGCACTAAAATCCGAGTTATAACGAAGAAGTTATGACCAATCAAAAATTCAAGTCAAAACCGGTAAAACACTGACTAACGTAAAAAGAGAAATTTCAATAAAATACTTTTTAGCCTTAGGTATCTAAACGGAAGTCGTAGATTATACTAGACTGTGAACATGCATAAATAGAACATCAAAATCCGACTTCGTATGATGAAGTTATGATTTTTCTCAGTTTCAGGATAGCGTTAGACAACTAAAAACTCAAAATAGAGATCGAGGGATTTTTGGCCGAAACAACTTAAATGAGAATCAAAGATCTCAACAATAGTAGTGCAACGGTAAAAAGTCTGACGATAACGGACACCGGATGAAGAAGTTATGGATTTTTAACAGACTTTTCCTGTCATGGCCTGTTAAAAATATAATATTAAAAATAAAGTCAAAATTAGCCGAAAGAGTGTGGACATCGTTCTTCTTGTCTTTGACCATTTTGGATGGGAGTATCATGGTCCGAATTCTTTTTGGGATGCATGTGGTGGGCCACACTGCGATTTCTCGGATTGGCGTTGCTTGTGTGTTAATGGTTGTGACCGTTAATGAGCCTTTGGTTGTTCTGAACTTAACCATGCCATGTATTGTCGATGGATAGCCTGTAATTGGAAGAGAGCCAGACACCCGAGGATTATATTGTTATCAGATCTTTGCTTGACTACCAAGAACTCGATTATCCTATTTACTTGTTCCTTCCCATAGACACTGACTATAGTCAATGGTAGGTTTATGGTGTCGAGTGGCCACAACTTGTGTTACGTGAAGCCAACAAGCGGTGCCTAGGCTGGGCTTTCAGGTTCTTTTTCCAACATGGCAGAAGTTGCTTGAAACAGTGATCGTAAAGAATATTGATGCTGCTACGTCCATCGACTAAGGCTCGTCAGGTCTTCTGTTGTATGACTGTTATAGGGATTATGATTAGATCTATGGGTCCTAGTCGGGAACTCGCGGGTCAGATGGTGATAAACTGATCTTTAGAGTGTCTCTGGCAGGATTCGTATCGCCTTTTTCCAGTCATTGGTACTTGTCTCGATCCTTCACTATCGTTGTTGTGAAAATCTCCTCTTTTTTTGGTTGTTTGCCTGCTTCCTTGCGGGTTCTTAACCATGCCATGTATTGTCGATGGATAGCCTGTAATTGGAAGAGAGCCAGACACCCGAGGATTATATTGTTATCAGATCTTTGCTTGACTACCAAGAACTCGATTATCCTATTTACTTGTTCCTTCCCATAGACACTGACTATAGTCAATGGTAGGTTTATGGTGTCGAGTGGCCATAACTTGTGTTACGTGAAGCCAACAAGCGGTGCCTAGGCTGGGCTTTCAGGTTCTTTTTCCAACATGGCAGAAGTTGCTTGAAACAGTGATCGTAAAGAATATTGATGCTGCTACGTCCATCGACTAAGGCTCGTCAGGTCTTCTGTTGTATGACTGTTATAGGGATTATGATTAGATCTATGGGTCCTAGTCGGGAACTCGCGGGTCAGATGGTGATAAACTGATCTTTAGAGTGTCTCTGGCAGGATTCGTATCGCCTTTTTCCAGTCATTGGTACTTGTCTCGATCCTTCACTATCGTTGTTGTGAAAATCTCCTCTTTTTTTGGTTGTTTGCCTGCTTCCTTGCGGGTTCTCCCATCTTTTTGGTCAACTTTGAACTTTGACCATAGGGTCCTTGCTATTTATGTTAGTTCTCTTTTCTATTGCTTGTCCACGACTTGTCTTTTGAATATCGTGCATTCTCTGTCATCATGTGTTTTACTTTTGTGGTATTCATACTATTTTCTTTTTTTCCTTCTCTAACTGTTGTGGGGTGTTTTTCTAGGGCGTGTACTTACGACCTATGGCTCCTCTGATCGTCTTCGATGAACGGGTGGAATATGCGGGAGGAATCTCTCGAATGTCTACTCTGTATGTCGTGGTTTCCATCGTTGCGCTTTTTATGGTTGTGGCGGGAGTAGGATTCGGTTGATTCTTGTTTGAGGTAGGCATTCACTATGACCTTTAAATTTGCTTGTATGAGTTCTTCCCTTTCGACCTGTCAGAGGTATTTCTCGACCCTGTATTTAAGCTCGCCTCTGGATTTCGGTATTGTGCCTTGCATTTTCCTTGACAGGGGGCCTGGGAGTATCCCCTGGGCGAAGGCGCCTGTGACTAAGAATTTTTCATGTCCTGGGACGCTTAAAGTTGCTAAGGTGAACCGATCATAATATGTTACGATGGACTCTCCCTCCTTTTGCTTGCATGCCATGATCGAGTTGGCATCTCCTTTAACTTTTCTCAACTGCATGAAATTATGGAGGAATAGATGTCTCAACTATTCGAAGCTAGAGATGCTTCGCGGCTGTAATGCCTTGAGCCACTTGTCGGCTTGTTTATTGACAGTGTGACCAGGAAGAAGGTGCAGGTGAACCTCTTGTCCATCCGAAGCAATGTCATCATCCATTCATAGTGTTTCTGTGTTCGTCGGGATCTGTTGTGCCATTGTATTTTGGGATATTTGGGACTATAGTGAAATATGGCATTTCATATTGCAGGAGCTCGTGGCAAAATGTCGAGCAAATGCTTGGTACTGAGTCGTACATGTGTGGGTATGAAGGTGCTCCACTGGCAAAATGTCGAGCAAATGCTTGGTACTGAGTCAATGATCAAGGTCAACAGTCCATGTTGACCCAACTCGTCGAGTGTAGCTCACTGACTAGTCGAGTCCTTCCAGAACGCGAGAAGTCGTGAAACCTCCAGTTGACTCGTCGAGTTTCCAGACAACACATCGAGTCCAAGCATGTCCACAAGTTGAGAAAACCCTAACTGATTCGTCGAGTCGTCTCGCTGACTCGTCGAGTTCATGCAAAACCTTCAAAGGCTTATCTTCATCAGACTCACCGAGTTGGACATGCAACTCGTTGAGTCTCTTCAATCCTTTCTCCATTCAGACGTTTTTAAGCCACCCCAAAGCTCCATATTGCATACCTAAGCTCCTAAGGCATACTTCCTACGTAAAGTTGCAAACATTATGTACATTCAAGGTGTTAGGGTCCAAAATCAAGTTAAAGAAGAAGTTCTAGGTGAGGAAAAGGCATTATCTTGCTAAAGGCTAAAGCTTTATGATTATAAGGACCAGGATAAGCCTAGATCTAAAGTTGCAACTTCCGATCATGGCCCAACACCCGAAATGAATCACCAATTATGCTAAAATGGCCCTAATCTCAAACATAGAAAGATCTAGCTAGAAGGAGGTCAAGGTGATGACTTGTTACCTTTTTTAGTGATGCTAGAATGGAGTAGAATTCAGACCCACAACTTTTTCTTGCTCCAAGCTTCTTGATCTTCAAGCTCCTCTCACCAAGATCTTCCTTCCAAGCTTAATAACACACAAATATGGAAAGTAATTTCAATTTAGGGTTTCTGACCTCAAAGGGAGCTGTAAGGGAGGCTAATGACCCTTTAAATAGGGTGCAAAACCTCGGAAATTAGGGTTTCATCCTCCAACTCCAACTCGTCGAGTCGTGTCCTCTGACTTGTCGGGTTGGTCACTAAAGACACGCGGCCAAATCCATTCCTACACGACAAGTTAGGGCATCCAACTCGTCGAGTAGACCTTTCAAAATGAAAATATGAGACTGAAAAGTTTATACCAGAGAGTCGGTGTGTTACAATTCTCCCCGACTTGAACTAGACTTCATCCTCGAACTCCACTGCGGTGAACAACTTCGAATAATGCTCTCGCATCTTAGCCTCCGGCTCCCACGTCCACTAAGATCCCCTCTGGTGCTCCCATTGTACCTTTACCAAAGGTACCTCCTTGTTTCGTAGAACCTTCACTTTCCTCTCTAGTATGGCCATTGGCCTCTCTATGTAATTCAGGCACTCATGGACCTGTATGTCATTAAAGGACACCACTACCTCCACATCTAATATGCACTTTCACAACCACGACACATGGAAAGTGATGTGGATAGGACTAAGCTCCTCTGGTAGCTCTAGTCTATATGTCACCTTGCCATCCTTGGTAATCATCTTGAACAACCCGATGTATCGAGGACCCAATTTCCCCCTCTTCCTGAAGCGGATCACCGACTTGGAACTCCAATCCCGATCAACATCTGTCAGTGTAACTCTTCTGCCAGCTATGTGCGGTCTGCTACCGCTATCTGATGTAACACCGTGAATTTCAAAATAATTTTTCGCAAAATATAAAAACATTTTTCATTTAATTTTCATAAAACATCAAGTTTAAAACTCCAATTCACATCATACAAAATCCCAAGATCACATATCATAAAATCCCATGCGTGTGTACAGATCAAGTCGACGCCTTCCCACGGTCGTCACTAGTACCTGAAACAAACAACACTAACACTGTAAGCACGAAGCTTAGTGAGTTCCCCAAAATACCACACATAACACATATTAGCCACTCGAGGCTATAACTCTGTGGGTCCGTAGACCCTACTCTGTGAACCCACTGGTTCTAACTCTGGGAACCTTCCGGTTCCAACTCTATAAGCATGCACAGCATAAATCACATAGACATCATGCAGTACAACACATAACATACATATAACATACACATACTCTGTCACATAACTCTGATTACCTACTCAAGGTAAAGTATAGTGAGAAGACTCACCTCATATATCTCGATAACTCGCGAATCCTGGAAATTACTCGTGCTCGATCCTCCGAGCTATAATCCTCCTATAACATCATATATCTCTAATTAACACTTTTACCACTAAGGTTGACTACCCCTATCAAGTCAACTCTGGTCAACAGTCAACGGTCAACTTTGACTGGACTCGACGAGTGCACTAGGGCGACTCGGCGAGTCTATACGTGCTCACTGACTCCCTAGGATCCTCTCTTGACACGTCGAGTACTCCCCTGACTCGACGAGTTCCACCTGGCATGAATCGCGGGGCCACCACGACTTAACTCGCCGAGTCTCAAGAACAACTCGGCGAGTTACAGCTCGACTCAGTCCACCTGTCAACCCTCTCTAACTCTTCCTGACTCACTGAGTCAACCCATAACTCGGCAGGACCACTCGCTGAGTGGTTAAGGACAATCTTCATGCTACTCGGCGAGTCTGTTCTTCGGACTCGGCGAGTCCATGCCATGCATCAACTCAATCTCGCTTATGAGGTCAGATCCGCTCCATCAACTCATAGATCTGGCCCTCCTAAGCTCATTCATCACATAAAGTCACAGTCTTGGCTACCATGCAACACCTACAAGGCTCTTTTTGAAGAAATGACCTCTAAGATGGCAACCCTAGTCTCCAACCCAAAAGGAAGGACATAAAGCATGGCATTTGGGACTCTCTGGACCTGCTAAGGTCCAGATCTAGGTACCATATCCCCATGGGACCTCTCACACTTCAATTACAAAGCAAACAAGGCATGAAGAAACCCTAGATTTGACCATATCAACAAAAACACGGAAATAAGCTCTGAATGATACCTCAAGAAGCTTCCCTTGACGAAATGGAAGTAGATCCAAGCTCCCCAACTCTTCTAGCTTGACTTTCCCCTTCCTTTCTTGAAAATACACACAAATTTGGTGAATAATGGCCTCTTATCTCACTCACAAGAACCCTCAGCTGCTTTGGTGCTCTCAAGGTCAAGGTAGCCGCAATGAAGGGCCATAAGGTCCTTTAAATAGGGCTTAGGACCGGGAAATTAGGGTTTCATTAAACAGCGCGGACTCGCCGAGTCCAGGCGCGAACTCACGTCCAGAACCACGATCCTACTCGGCGAGTTTGAGCTCCAACTCGCCGAGTCCCCTCACAAAACACCAAAAATATATGAATAAAAGATACCTAGAAATCCGGGCTGTTACATCTGATATGTTGAATCAGCTTGGTAGTCTATAGGACCACCTTGGTCCGACCCATTACCTTGTGACCGACCTCCCCCCAACAGACTGGGGTTCGGCATCTTCCTCCATACAATAGCTCATATGGTGGGGCAACTATACTGGAACGAAAGTTGTTATTATAGGAGAACTCTATGAGGGGTAGGTAGGAGTCCCAACTCCTACCTAAGTCAATAACGCAAGCTCTTAGCATATCTTTGAGAATCTGTATGGTCCGCTCACTTTGGCCATCTGTCTGCGGATGCTAGGCTATACTGAAGTGCAGTCAAGTGCCCAGTTCCTCGTAGAACTTCTGCCAGAAACGGGAGGTGAATCGAACATCACGGTTTGAAAAAATAGAGACCGGAACCCCATGGCGGGCAACAAACTCGCGGCTATATATGTCGGCCGGCTTCTCGGCCAATGAACTCTCCCGTATTGCTAAAAAGTGGCCACTCTTGGTCATTCGATCCACGATGACCCAAATAGCGTCGAAGCCCTTTGCCGTCCTCGGCATCTTGGTGATGAAATACATTGTGATCTGTTCCCACATCCACATGGGAATATGCAAGGGTTGTAGCTGACCGTGTGGCCTGTAATGCTCGGCCTTGACCATTTGGCAAGTCAAACACCTCTCGACATACCATGCAATCTTGCTCTTCATACTTGGCCACCAATAACTCAATTGCAAATCACGGTACATCTTGGTGGCCCCCCGGTGAATAGAGAAGCAAGACTTATGAGCTTCCTCCAATACTGTATGTCTGACCCCACCAGACATCGGAACCCAGACCTGACCATAGCGGGTCAATAGCCCCCGGCAATCCTGCAAAAACCGGGTGTTCTCACCCCTAATCTTCTCAAGCTTCCAATTCTCCTGATGCATACCCTCAGCTTGAGCTTCTCTAATCAAAACCACAAGCAGAGAATCCACTAATATCCTCATACATATTGCCGGAGTGGAAGATCCAGCTGACTTGCAGCTCAGAGAGTCCGCCACCACATTTGGTTTACATGGGTGGTCAAGGATCTTACAGTCGTAGTCCTTGACTACATCTAGTAACCTGCGTTGTCTCATGTTCAGGTTCGGCTGATCCATGATGTGTCTCATGCTCTTGTGGTCCGTGTAAATGGTACAACAGACCCGAAGAAGTAATGTCTCCAAATCTTGTGAGAGAATACCACTGCTCCCAACTCCAAATCATGAGTAGGGTATCTCGTCTTGTGCGGCTTCAGCTGCCGAGATGCGTAGTGTAACACCGTGATTTCCAAAAACAAAATTTTCATTTAAATAATCAATTTAATATTAAAAACACTTGTTTAAAATCTTATTCACATTCGAATTACAAAACATAGATTCATTTTCATTATAACAGAAGACCAGGATCCTCCAAAACACAACTCTTTCTTCGGTGTGTACAATCGAACCGTTGCCATCCCGCGTTACTGTAAGAACCTGAAACAACGTAACATAAACAACGTAAGCACGAAGCTTAGTGAGTTCCCCAATATACCTTACGCACATACGCCTTCCGGCCCGGACCTTTCGGTCCACATAACATTGCCTTCCGGCCCGGACCTTTCGGTCCACAATATATATCGCCTTCCGGCCCGTGATAGTATAAAACATAACACAAGTAACATAATACTCATAACACATAATTCATACATCATACCATTCTTTCTATCACATAAAGTCTCGCCTTCCGGCCCGTATAAGCATACATCACATATAAGCACACATCACATATAAAGCATCTACCCCTCTAGACATAGCATGAATATAACACACACGACCTTCCGGTCTAACAGTCAAACCCTTCCGGGTGAAGTATAGTGAGAAGACTCACCTCGCGGACACTGGAAGATAGCAACTCCTAAAATCCCTTGCACTTGATCCTCCGAGCTACAAGCTCCCTGTAACATCATATATCCCTTATTAATACTTCTATCTTCCACGTTAACTGACCCTAAGAAATCACACCAGTCAACTCTGGTCAACAGTCCATTGTCAGCTCGACTGGACTCGGCGAGTTCCCTGGCGACTCGGCGAGTCTGGTCGTCCTCCAATCCTCTAAGATTCCCCTTCTACTCGTCGAGTATCCTCTTTGACTCGACGAGTCACTCCTGGAAGAATCGCGGGGCCACCCCGACTCCACTCGCCGAGTCTGAAGAACAACTCGGCGAGTCCCAGTGAATCTTCAAGCTACTCGCCGAGTCTGATCATCCGACTCGGCGAGTCCACGCCATGCAGTCGATCAAACTGCTTCCTGAGATACATATTTTCCCGAATATACAAACATAGGACCTTCTGGACCTCTAAGGGGTACTAATACAGGGTTATAAACGTTGGATAGTAACACAACAATCCATCTAATCCCAAATGGGTTTCATAAACCCTAAATTCGTGTACACATCAAAATAACAGGAATGATCCGAAACATAACCTGAAAACGTACTCTCTGTGTCCCCAAACCTCAGAACTCGACCCCCTTGCTCTTCCTTTGGCCAAAATCCTTCCTCTTCTTGCACCACAATTCCTTCAAAGTCAATAATGGCCTTCAAGTTTGCTCTAGATGCCACAGTCGTTTAGGGTTCTCCACAATCGGCCAAAAGACGTGAAATGACGACATAACAACCCTTATATACGACCCAATACGAAACGGCTAGGGTTTCCGCTGAACAGCGTCGACTCGCCGAGTCCATACCTGGACTCGTCGAGTCCAGTCGCGAACCCGCGACCAAATCTGCGACCCTACTCGGCGAGTCTTGCTCCAACTCGCCGAGTCTCCCCTTTAAAACACCCCAAAATGCAATTTAACAATACTTGAGATTTTGGGCTGTTACAATTCTCCCCCACTAGAATTAGACTTCGCCCTCGAAGTCTCACTCTGAAAATAGCTCTGGCTGCTGCTCCCGCATCTCACGTTTCGGCTTCCTTAGACACTACCGATCTCTCCCGAGACCGCTACTGAACCAATACCAGAGGTACCTCCTTGTTCCTCAGAACCTTGATCTTCCGATCTCCGACGGCCACTGGCCTCTCGACGTAACATAGGCTCGCATCCACCTAATCGTTCTCTAATAGAACCACTGCTGACTCATCCGCTATACACCTCTTCAACTGCGACACATACCAGTGTCATGGATCCGTCCCAATTCCGTTGACAGCTCCAAACGATAGGCCACCCTTCCTACCTTCGCACCTTCACGAAAAGACCCAACATACCGGGGCCCCCATTTACCCCTCTTCCTAAATCGAAGCACCCCATCAGAAATACGAAGTCGCTGACCTGAATCACATGCTCGTAACGGCGTCTGCCTGCATAACTTTCCTGTTAACTCTAGACGATCACTAACTCTCTTTAACCTGCTGAGTCTGCTTTGTCAACTAAAGTACGAACTCTGAACTGCTCATCACTCTCTGTAATCGGAAATTACCCACGATGCACTCTGCTCCAAATCTCAACGATCACTCAACCCATAAGGGTTAGGAAACCCTGAACCACCGGATCCCCGATCCAAAGCCCACTTTGCCCATTCCGGACCGACTGAGAGATCCGTCCTCCCTCTCAGATCAACTCTCACAAGTTCCCTCTTGCCATCACATACACCTACTGAACTAGTCCCCACACCCGCAGGTGGAAAGACCCGATACACCGATGATATCCTCGAACATCTCCCAAGATGAACCACTACATCCACCCTACACTCTGATCAGATTCACACTGAGAATTTAAGATTTTCTCTCTCCATGCATCCCTTCTGAGCCTTAACAGACATCCCAACCGGATGGGTTCCTACTCCACTGCCGCGAACACGATGCTCAAAACCATACTCGAAATACTCTAACCATAACTCTGCTCTGCAGCTTTCACTTTCGTGAACTTGCACCCCCTTCGGAGTTACATACCCTCCTCTTTTCCTTTTCCACGGAACTCTCTTGAACATAATGCCACTCCAACCGGTGCCACGGTGCTCGCCCCAAGCGACACCACCCTTTTTGCGTAACTGCTATTCACATACTCTGGTTCTCATTGCAGGGGCTCTCAATCCCACGCACTCTCTCCGCTCATCAAAATCACTGCCTCCGCTAAACAAGATCAATAACCCGGGGCCAGACCTTCCAATGCAATCACACTGCAACATACGCGATCCGCAAATCCCGAGCTAATCCAGCAATACCAACAGAGTCTCCAGTATGACTGGACCGACTCTCATAACACATACTAGCCACTCGAGGCTATATCTCTGTGGGTCCGTACACCCAAACTCTGCGAACCCTCAGGTTCTAACTCTGGGAACCTTCCGGTTCCAGCTCTAGAAACATGCACAACATAATCCCGTGGGATTAATGCAGTACAACCCATCACGTACCTCAAACGTACCAATACTCTGATCGCAAAATTCCGATTACTTACTCAAGCTTGATCCCGACCTCCTCTCAGGCCTCCACAATCAAATGCCCTAGGTCTGTATCTCGCCCCGCACACTCAGCACTCGCTCTCGTCGGCCTATACCTTGCGCTGACAAACACTGCTGAATCCCAACAGCTAAGCACCCTTACATACTCATCGATCTCCCGGAGAATTTTACAATTCTCCCCCACTAAAGCACTGACTAACTGCCACCGGTCGTCATTAACGACCTTACAGAACAATCCTGTACAAGCGAACAATTACACACTGACTGCTTCCCACAAGCACAAGCAACCCTCAGCAAAACACACCTCCTCCCTGATCAACCCACTCACAAGAATCTAGCCCTTCAATCATCCACTCCCCGACTGTAGATGCTACCCGACAATCAACCCAGTGCCGCGTCTCCCCTAACAACCCCCACGAACGATAACCAAAGGAATCCTCGACAATAACCCATAACCAAAACTCACAATCTGCCCAAAGGATGAACACCACATCGAAAACCGCACAAGACTACTGACACTAAAACACCAATTATAACCATACCCAACCATCAGGGAATAACGAATGCCAAAGCGAAAACCTGAAGCACCAATCCATAACCATGCCAGACCCGCGAAACAACGAATACCGCATCGAAATCCATACAAGATACCAGCACAAACAATACGCCAAATCAATGCCAGACAATTAAGACATCATGAAAGCATCATACCCGCAGCTGTCTCCGACACTGCTCCGTCTCCCTCTGTCGCACGCAGATAAACACGACCCTGAGCCCTCTGGGGCTCCGCTTCATCCTGTCCTCCTCAAATCCCGAATTGGCACTGACTGCCAACTATCCCGTGCACAGTGCCCCTCCTTTCCGCACTTGCGGCATGCACCACTGGGCCAACAAGCTCCGGTGCCATCTCTCTCACACTTCCCACAAGTGTGACCGCTCCGATCCCCCATTCTAACGTCTACGGTCATGGACCGTTTCGGCGCCGACTGCGACTGCATCGGGGCCTGCCTCATCTCACGCAACTGCAACTCAACCTCTAACTCACGCCACATGGCGGCCTCCTGCGATACCAACACGGTCTCGCGCCTCTGCGCAGGCACGAACTGTCTGATACCCCCCCTTGAGCATACTCGGATATCGGGACATCTGAGCCTGCTCCGAAGCGAACTCAGGGCAAAACATCGCCCTCTCAATAAACATCCCGGTCCTCTCAGTCACCGACTCCAAATCCTGCTTCAGCTTAAGGAACTTCCGAGCCAATTTCTCCTTTTCATTCCGCGGAACATAGCGAGTACTGAACATCCCTCTGAATTGATCCCATGAAACCGCAGCCCTCTGCGCATCGGAAAATGACCTCATGGTCAATCTCCACCAATCCTTCGCCCCGAGCCTCAACAGGTTCAGAGCACACCCCACCCTCTGATCAGCAGGGCATAAACTCGTGGAGAAACACCCCTCCATGTCCGATAACCATCTCATAGCAACAATTGAGTCCTGAACTCCATCGAATGTGGGAGGCTTCGCATAATAGAAATCCCGATACTGAAAACCCCGACTAGCCCCTTTCTTTGCCGTTGCTACAGCCGCTGTAACCGTCGCGGCAGCCGTCTCTGCGAAAGCCGCATATCGCTCATCAAACTACTTCAATCATAGTGGTCCTGATCGACCCAAACAATTCTGGCGACTCAGCCCGCAACAATGCAGCAACCTCATCACGCCGGATCTCGCGAATCCTCGCATCCCGCTCGCTCGTGCTCGTCCGATCGATAACCGGATAACAAGATAGCCACAAGCATCATCCACTACGAACCATGGTACTCATCCCATGACATCCCTCCTCAACATGCTTCGGTGTATGGTACCTGAACCATAGCACCACTCCTCAATCTGCTCCAATGTATAGCACTCGAACCACAACATCTATCTCAAACTGTTCCGATGTATTGTGCCCTGACCATAACATCACTCTGTATCCGCTCCGATGTATGGTATTCGAACCATAACATCACTCCTCAATCTGTTCCTTAGGACCTTCAAAATGCCCCCTGTATCAAGTATGGGTCCTCTGCTTTCAGTAGTACGGGCCCATACTACCTGCCACATCTACCCATACTTTCCACACGGACCATCCCAGAGTTCCTAAGTAGCTGATAAACCTGCTCTTTCACCCATCTCATCGCGCGTGCTCGCTTTCCAGCGAAATCCTCTACTCTACCAGCGCACTCATCTGGCTAGGTTTACTCCCTAATCCCTTCTGCTGTCCTCCCACTTCTTTGCTATCAGCTGCTGAAGAGTTCCTAATGATGCCAGCCCTCTACCTCCTGAGTATCGTCATACTCACTTGGTAGCTGACTCCCATCATCGATAACTCCACAAAGCACAAAGCAAGCAGCATTCGAGCATTGAAGCATACATAGGACTCCCCATCTGTGGTAGCTCCACCTTCTCGGCTCATCCTCGGAAGTACCTCTGTACCCCGTAGCTTTACCCCTTGTGCGTTCTAACTAGATACTCTCACTCATCACATACACACAAAAGCATAACGCACATATAACAGCAAACCCTAGACTAAGGCATCACAAATCAGGCCACTCTAGTCCTAAGATGTGAATTACCTAGCCTGTCTCTAGCATGCAATAATACCTCATAAAGTGCATAATAGACATTTCATAATACAAAAGTAAGGGTATTTTGGGAAATCACCGTTTGGCTCTGGCTGATTGTACACACTGCTCTTTCTTGCTTTCTCTTTGAACTCTTATTCACTTTTAGAAAACCATTTATTTGGAAAACTTTTTCTTACTTCCTCAGTTTGAGTCCAGATTTACCCGTAGGTGCGTCCGAATCCCTCAAACCAAGGCTCTGATACCAATTTGTAACACCGTGATTTCCAAAAACAAAATTTTCATTTAAATAATCAATTTAATATTAAAAACACTTGTTTAAAATCTTATTCACATTCGAATTACAAAACATAAATTCATTTTCATTATAACAGAAGACCAGGATCCTCCAAAACACAACTCTTTCTTCGGTGTGTACAATCGAACCGTTGCCATCCCGTGTTACTGTAAGAACCTGAAACAACGTAACATAAACAACGTAAGCACGAAGCTTAGTGAGTTCCCCAATATACCTTACGCACATACGCCTTCCGGCCCGGACCTTTCGGTCCACATAACATTGCCTTCCGGCCCGGACCTTTCGGTCCACATAACATTGCCTTCCGGCCCGGACCTTTCGGTCCACATAACATTGCCTTCCGGCCCAGACCTTTCGGTCCACAATATATATCGCCTTCCGGCCCGTGATAGTATAAAACATAACACAAGTAACATAATACTCATAACACATAAATCATACATCATACCATTCTTTCTATCACATAAAGTCTCGCCTTCCGGCCCGTATAAGCATACATCACATATAAGCACACATCACATATAAAGCATCTACCCCTCTAGACATAGCATGAATATAACACACACGACCTTCCGGTCTAACAGTCAAACCCTTCCGGGTGAAGTATAGTGAGAAGACTCACCTCGCGGACACTGGAAGATAGCAACTCCTAAAATCCCTTGCACTTGATCCTCCGAGCTACAAGCTCCCTGTAACATCATATATCCCTTATTAATACTTCTATCTTCCACGTTAACTGACCCTAAGAAATCACACCAGTCAACTCTGGTCAACAGTCCATTGTCAGCTCGACTGGACTCGGCGAGTTCCCTGGCGACTCGGCGAGTCTGGTCGTCCTCCAATCCTCTAAGATTCCCCTTCTACTCGTCGAGTATCCTCTTTGACTCAACGAGTCACTCCTGGAAGAATCGCGGGGCCACCCCGACTCCACTCGCCAAGTCTGAAGAACAACTCGGCGAGTCCCAGTGAATCTTCAAGCTACTCGCCGAGTCTGATCATCCGACTCGGCGAGTCCACGCCATGCAGTCGATCAAACTGCTTCCTGAGATACATATTTTCCCGAATATACAAACATAGGACCTTCTGGACCTCTAAGGGGTACTAATACAGGGTTATAAACGTTGGATAGTAACACAACAATCCATCTAATCCCAAATGGGTTTCATAAACCCTAAATTCGTGTACACATCAAAATAACAGGAATGATCCGAAACATAACCTGAAAACGTACTCTCTGTGTCCCCAAACCTCAGAACTCGACCCCCTTGCTCTTCCTTTGGCCAAAATCCTTCCTCTTCTTGCACCACAATTCCTTCAAAGTCAATAATGGCCTTCAAGTTTGCTCTAGATGCCACAGTCGTTTAGGGTTCTCCACAATCGGCCAAAAGACGTGAAATGACGACATAACAACCCTTATATACGACCCAATACGAAACGGCTAGGGTTTCCGCTGAACAGCGTCGACTCGCCGAGTCCATACCTGGACTCGTCGAGTCCAGTCGCGAACCCGCGACCAAATCTGCGACCCTACTCGGCGAGTCTTGCTCCAACTCGCCGAGTCTCCCCTTTAAAACACCCCAAAATGCAATTTAACAATACTTGAGATTTTGGGCTGTTACACGTAGGCTATCACCCGTCCTCTCTACATGAGGACCACTCCCAGTCTCGTGACGGATGCATCACATAACACCACAAAATCCTCAACTTTCTTTGAAAAAGGCAATACTGGAGCCTCACATAAACGTTGTCGGAGGATCTCAAACGCTATCTGCTACCCGGGACCCCATCGGAAATCCACCCCCTTCCTTATCAGACGAGTGATGGGTACTACAATCTTGTAGAAATCCTATATGAATCTCCAGTAGTACCATGCCAATCCCAGAAAGCTCCTGATGTATGAGGGAGATTTCGGAACCTCCCAGTGCATAACCGCCTCGATTTTGGCCGGATCGACCAAAATCCCCTCCTGGTCAATGACGTGTCCAAGGAATTGAACCTCGCATAACCAAAACTCGCACTTCGAGAACTTTGCATAAATTCATTCCCGTCTCAAAACTCCCAATAACTCCCGAAGATGCTCCTCATGCTGTGCTTGGGTCTTGGAGTATACCAAGATATCGTCTATGAATACGATAACCGAGTGATCGAGCATCGGTCTACATACCCGATTCATCAGGTCCATAAATACTGCTGGTGCGTTGGTGAGTCCAAACAGCATCACCACGAAATCATAATGTCCATAACGAGTCCGGAACGCACTCTTCTCCACGTCCTCCTCCCTAACCCTGACCTGATGGTACCCGGACCTCAGGTCTATCTTGGAGAACCAAGATTCTCCGTGTAACTGATCAAAGAGATCATCTATCTTCAATAGTTGATAACGGTTCTTGACCATCAGCTTGTTCAACTCTCGGTAATCAATGCACATCTGGTGTGAACCGTCCTTCTTCTTGACGAAGAGAATCGGTGCTCCCCATGAAGAACTGCCCGGACGAATGAACTGGTTGCCTAGCAGTTCTTGTAGCTATGATGACAGCTCCTGCATCTCTGGTGGTTCCAACCGGTACAATGCATTGGCGATAAAGGCCCCACCTAGCACTAGGTCGATCCTAAACTCATCTTGCCTCTCCGGAGGAAACCCTGGTAACTCCTCTAGGAACACGTCAGCAAACTCTCTGACTACTGGAACCTATGAAACTGAAATTTGATCCCTGACTCGTGTATCCACCACATACGCTAGATAACCCGCACACATGTGCTAAATGTATTGTCGATCCATGGCAGCTGAACAAAACCCTGATCCCAATCTGGTACCCTCGCCATAAACAATCAGTTATCCCCCACTTGGGGTTCGAACCACTACCTGCTGACTCTCGTAGTCGATCATGGCACCGAAACGACTAAGCCAGTCCATACCCACAATCAAACACACATCCCCCATGGGAATCGGAATCAAATCTATCAGGAAGGACACCCCAAAGATCTCCAACTCACATCTCCGGTAGACTGAAGAAGTAGAAAGCTCGTGTTCGATGGTGATAGACACTCAAAATGGAGACTCTAGCTCTCCTACTGGCACACTGAACTCCCTACTAAATGTCTGAGAGACAAACGACCGACTCGCCCCCGATTCAAATAATACCAAGGCAGGTAAGGAGTTCACTAAAAACGTACCTAATCACAAGTACAAACAGATATGCATAAAATATATATATAATCAGTAAGATAACGGATAGAAACATACCAGCAACCACGCCTGGTGTTGCCCTGGCCTCCTCTGCTGTGAGGTGGAAGGTTCATCCCTAAGCTTTCGGGGGCTCCGCTCTACCCTGCCACCCATCGGTAATCCTCAGTGTAGACGGCACGGGGCAGACTAGCGGCAATATTTCGCATAATGCCCCGCCTTGCCACATTTGTGGCACCCTCTACCTGCTCGACAAACCCCCGAATGACCCTTGTCGCACTTTCCACAAGTGCGGCCTTGCTGACCTCCGGTCCTAGAATCAGCGGTCTTAGACCGCTTCGGCGCTGGCTGCAGCTCAATCTCCAACTCACGCCACCTAGCGGCCTCCTATAACTTTAGTAAGGTATCAGACCGCTGGGTAGCAACAAACTAAAAGATGTCAGTCTTGAGCATGCTCAGATAATGTGTCATCTGAGCCTACTCAGAGGCAAACTCTGGGCAGAACATCGCCTTCTCCGTGAACATGCGGGTGAACTCCGTCACCGACTCACCATCCTGTCTCAGCCCCAAAAACTCCTGAGCTAACCGTTCCCGCTCAACCCGTGCAGTGTAATGAGCGCAGAACATATCCCTGAACTGCTCCCAAGTAACTGCAACTCTCCGATCATCCGAGTACGACCCAGTTGTCAACCTCCACCAATCTTTTTCCCTGGACCTCAGCAGGTTCAGGGCACATCTGACCTTCTGGTCAGTAGGACATGAACATGTAAAGAAGCACCCCTCCACGTCAGAAACCCACCTCATAGCTTTGATGGGGTCCTGAGTCTCATCAAAAGTAGGGGCCTTCGTGTTATCAAAGTCCCTGTACTGAAAAGCCCGACTGGCTCCTCCCCCTGCCGCCATTACAGCTGATGCAGCTTCTACGACATCCATCTCTACAAGGGTTGTGTAGCACTCATCAAAATACTTAACTATGGTAGTCTTAATAGACCCAAACATCTTCGGCAGTGGTGCCTAAAACAAAGTAGCAACCTCATCGTGCAGGATCTCTCGAATCCTGGCGTCTAGCTCATTCGTTCTCATCTGACCAACAACTTCTGGCGCTGTAGGTCCCTCCTGACCGCCATCCCCTAATCATAATCCTGATCCGGATCCAGTCACAAAGTGCCTCATAACCACCATGCTGAAAACATACCAGGAAGATATCATATAATCCGCATAAATAACATGGAACCAACACCTAACTAAACCCTAGGGTTATGACTTCCTTGCTATGCATATGGGTCATGTGCTTTCTGTAGTACGGGCCCATACTATTATCCACACCTACCCATATTTGTCTCAAGTATCATCACAACGCCCTAACTTTATACATAACATGGCGAGCGCTCAATCCTCACTCCTAGAGGAATGCTTAATATCTCATAACTGGCCTAACGGCCTCGCACAACCCACCCATGAAACTTCCACCAACCCTGCAACATTCGTGTATGCTAGCCATACATAACACTGGACCCTATAGACATTCGAATACTTGGCCCTACTCTAAGCCCACAACCAGACGAAGAACGGGAAATAAAGCTAAACCAAATATTCTCATGCTATATGATCTTAATTATGTACAGTCGTGATGCACACACTAAGCAACTACAGTAATGATGTCAATATCATATAAGGAAAAACCTAGGCTATCAGGCATCATATAATCAGGCAATTCTATCATGAAATTCCTGAAGATCCCTAGCCTAGTACTAGCATGTTGTTCTAACATATCACAATATCAAATAACCGCATTGTATTTTGGGGTTTACTTACTAGCTTGGGCTGATCGTACCCTCTGCATCCTCCTTTGATATTTTGAAAACCATTTGAAAATCATTTTGAAAATCTTTTTCTTGGTTTGAGACTGGATTCACACGAGTGTTCCTCCAATTCACTCAAACCAACGCTCTGATACCAACTTGTAACATCCATAAAAATCATGCCAAATTTAAGCTTTTTAAAACATTTAGAAACCAACAGTTATTACATTTTTTTTCAAAACAGTTCTATATCAGAGTATCCCAGAAACAGTCATAAAATGTAAGGAGTTGTACGATCACGTTTTTTCCTTTCCCCTGATCATCTGAGGTACCTGAAACCAAAACTGAAATTGTAAGCCCAAAGCTTAGTGATTTCCACTAAAATACCGATACACATCAAATAGCATATATACAAATAATAGCATGTAATGGGTCCACAACTTTACAGATTGGATTACCCCTGGGCCCATAGTGTGAGTCTGGCTTACCTTCCGGGCCCACAACTCACATCTGGCTTGCCACTAAGCCCACAGTACGAGTCTGGTATGCCCTGACCAGCCCTCAACTCGTATTTGGAATGCTCTTGAGCCCACAGTACGAGTCTGGCATTCCCTACCCGGCCCACAGCTCGTATCTGGAATGCTCATGAGTCCTCAATATGAGTATGGCATGCCCTACCCAACCCTCAGCTCATATCTGGAATACTCTAGGATTTGTTTACTATCACACACAGCAGTACAACCTCAACCCATCCCACATAACATGTTGACATCTAACATAACTAATGTACATACAAATATTCAGATAGTAACATAGGTAGTCCTACAGATCTACCAACTGGCATAGTAACTAGCATGCATAACCAATCCATACTCAATCATAACACCAACTACTAGGATATCATATCTAATGAGCCGTCATTGGTGCCTTCGAACCCTTAGTATAGTGAGGATAACTCACCTCACAAATGTCATACTAAAGTGATAAGCTCAAACTCTCGAATTACAGCCACGGACTCCACCACCTATATTTTCCACAAGACCATTTCCATAAATTTCCAATTTACTAAAATACCCCCGGAAGTCAAACTGGTCAATCCTTAGTCAAAGTCAAAGTCAACGATCAAGGTCAACAGTCCATGTTGACCCAACTCGTTGAGTGTAGATCACTGACTCGTCGAGTCCTTCCAGAACTCAAGAAGTCGTGAAACCCCCAGTTGACTCGTCGAGTTTCCATACAACTCGTCGAGTCCAGGCGTGTCCACAAGTTGAGAAAACCCTAATTGATTCGTCGAGTCGTCTCCCTGACTCATCGAGTTCATGCAGAACCTTCAAAGGCTAATCTTCATTAGACTCACCAAGTTAAACATTCAACTCGTCGAGTGTCTTCAGTCCTTTTCTCCATTTAGATGTTTTTAAGCCACCCTAAAGCTCCATATTGCATATCTGAGCTCCTAAGGCATACTTCCTACATAAAGTTGCAAACTCTATGTACATGCAAGGTGTTAAGGGTCAAAATCAAGCTAAAGAAGAAGTTCTAGGTGAGGAAAAGGCATTATCTTGCTAAAGGCTGAATCTTTATGATTATAAGGACCAAGATGAGCCTAGATATAAAGTTGCAACTTCCGATCATGGCCCAACACCCGAAATGAATCACTAATTATGCTAAAATGGCCCTAATCTCAAACATAAAAAGATCTAGCTAAAAGGAGGTCAAGGTGACGACTTGTTACCTTTTTTAGTGATGCTAGAATGGAGTAGAATTCAGACCCACAACTTTTCCTTGCTCCAAGCTTCTTGATCTTCAAGCTCCTCTCACCAAGATCTTCCTTCCAAGCTTAATAACACACATATATGGAAAGTAATTACAATTTAGGGTTTCTAAGCTCAAATGGGGGCTGTAAGGGAGGCTAATGACCCTTTAAATAGGGTGCAAAAACCTCGGAAATTAGGGTTTCATCCTCCAACTCCAACTTGTCGAGTCGTGTCCTCCGACTCGTCCATTTGATCACTTAAGACACGTGGAAAAATCCGTTCCTACTCGATGAGTTAGGGCATCCAACTCATCGAGTAAACCGTTCAAAATGAAAGTATGAGACTATAAAGTGTATACTTTAGAGTCGAGGGGTTATAGCGAAGCTGCAACGTTAGTTAGTCGTTTCTCTTTGGCTGGTCCGTTTGTTGACCTAGTTATTTTGTTATCTTTGACGGATTCGCGGTGGAATACGTCAACAATTTATCTCAAAACCAACTTATATTCTCTGTTTCTCATATATCTTCCACATTTTAAGACTAAGAATGGCTACACCCAACCTAAATCACTTAAACTATGGGCCTGATACCAATTCTAAGAACCCAGACTTTCTATCATCTAATCTAATGGGATTATCAAAGTTATTACTAAAAATTTGTGGAATTCTATTAACTCATAAAAATTAAAAGCATTTGATTTCCTAAGAACAGTCACAAGTTTACAATAAAAATCATACATACAGATTGAAACAACAAGGAAATAAAACCTATTATAAGTCCCTGTGCTTCTGTCTTTAGTTCTGGTACCATGGTTGTTGTTACCTGAACCTGCAAAACATAAAACATCTTTACATCATTAGATAACAATATATGGTGAGCTATATTCTTTTTATTTTCTTGTTCATATGCTCTTTCTATCTTTTAGACTCTAATCTTTCTTTCTATTCTTCTATCTCATGGTCTACATCTTAAACTCTTATTCTCATGGTATAGACTACTAGTCCCTTCTCATCTCATCACATCTATCTCTGTTCTTCTATCTCTTCCCATACCTCAACATTCTACTCTCTCATTCTCATACTTTATCTGAGACTACTCCAAGGATTATGACATGAGTAATTCTAAGATGGCAATATCTCATATTCCTTGAAAGAGGTGTATGAGATTTTGTCCAAAACGCTGTTGTGCATTGGCTTTTCCCTTCCATTATTCGTAACTGGCAGTCATATAGTGATTGACAGGTCTATGTAGTCAAAATTTATTTGTTCCTTTGCCTTAATAGGGTAAATCGATATCTCTGGGTTCCTCGATGATTTGGTGATTGACAATCAAATGCTTGGCCAAGTTGAGACTAGATTAATCTAATCAACAGCTAGGCTGATATGGTCATGTAACATTCATATTTCATGTATTTTTCCCTTTCTGCCCTCAACTTAAATACTCTTACATTTTGGTCCATGCCCAAGAATGTTGGGCGTACACTAGGAGTACCTTGTGCGTACTGGGTCAAAATGATGACCGCCAAGGCATCCACGTACATTGGGAGTACGTGGAGTACGCGGGGCATATGACCACCTGGGACAAACACTAATGTTTAGGGTTTGAACCCTATTTAAACATTTTAAGTTGCTCTTGAACCTTCTTATGACCAGCCTCCACCTTTCCAAACCCTGAGAACGAAACCCTAATGGCCTTTTGAGTGTTTTGAGCTTCGAAGCGACATTTGAGAGTGTTTTTGGTGATCTTGAAGGAAGAAGGGCTCTTGGAAGTTGCATTGGTGTACTTGAAGCTTGTGGATCTAGAATCATCACCAACTTGGAAAGATTTTGGAGGTATAAAGCTCTTAACTTGGTGGCTCTTTATGACAGATCTAGTTTTGGGCATGATTTGTGCACTTTATGGTCCTATGAGTCCCTCCTTGTGGGTTTGAGCCACCCCAAGAGCTAGGAATGCTAGATCTTAGCCTCTCTGTGTTCCTTATGCATAAATACGCTATCTTGATGTGTTATATTGGACCATGCATGAGTTAGGGTTCATATTATGGGTCTTAATGGTTAAAAACGAGTATTGGGTCCCAGTAAGTCATGCAAAGCGATAAAGTTGCCAACTTTATGTGTTAGAACCTTAAATTGATGTAGATATGAGGTCTGGACATTATGGTCTTAAGGGATTAAGGCCCTTGATTATCCTTTGGGACTCTGACCAGTATGTCGAACGTATTCCTTAGTACGTTGTGCATACTGGTTCAGCAGCCCATTTCTTGATCAATG